>NC_041217.1:61624111-61637438 GCF_002837175.3 Physeter macrocephalus
AATAAATGCTGGGGAGGGTGTGGAGAAAAGGGGACCCTCTTGCACTGCTGGTGGGAATGTAAATTGATACAGCCACTATGGAGAACAGTATGGAGGTTCCTTAAAAAACTACAAATAGAACTACCATACGACCCTGTAATCCCACTACTGGGCATATACCCTGAGAAAACCATAATTCAAAAAGAGTCATGTACCAAAATGTTCATTGCAGCTCTATTTACAATAGCCAGGACATGGAAGCAACCTAAGTGTCCATCAACAGATGAATGGATAAAGAAGATGTGGCACATATATACAATGGAATATTACTCAGCCATAAAAGGAAACGAAATTGAGTTATTTGTAGTGAGGTGGATGGACCTGGAGTCTGTCATACAGAGTGAAGTAAGTCAGAAGGAGAAAAACAAATACCGTATGCTAACACATATATATGGAATCTAAGAAAAAAAAATGTCATGAAGAGATTAGTGGTAGGACGGGAATAAAACACAGACCTACTAAAGCATGGACTTGAGGACATGGGGAGGGGGAAGGGTAAGCTGTGACGAAGTGAGAGAGTGGCAGGGTCATATATGCACTACCAAATGTAAATTAGATAGCTAGTGGGAAGCTGCCGCATAGCACAGGGAGATCACCTCTGTGTTTTGTGACCATGAGAGGGGTGGGATAGGGAGGGTGGGAGGGAGGGAGACACAAGAGGGAAGAGATATGGAAACATATGTATATGTATAACTGATTCACTTTGTTGTAAAGGAGAAACTAACACACTATTGTAAAACAGTTATACTCCAATAAAGATGTTTAAAAAAAAAAAAAAAAAGTTAGATGATACTTTGGATAAACCCTGGATAAGACATAAAACTGTGTCCTTACTGGTTAAAGAATAAATGAGAATACAGAAAAAAACAAAATTCTAAAGTGGCTCTCAATTTCTTTATTGTGTAAATTATTGAAAATAAATGTCAGATAGCTTTGTTCTTATTTTTATGGTACACAAAGTTTCATCTTATCAGCAATTGCTACATTGGTTTCCCTCATCTTAAGTGTATTAGTGAATCTTCACATTTATATGTAATAAACCTTTATGATAATGTCACAAAAGACCCAAGGGAAGAATAAATGAAATATAAAAGTCAAAACCTGACATTTTAATAACAATAAAAAATAAAAAGAAACAGCCTATGCCTAGGAGAGATAAAGTACCTGGTATGCACCCAATGAAAAGAGGAGAAGGACTTTATGTCAAAAGAGGCAGAAGCTAGGGAAGATGAAGACATTTTAACAAGAGTTTAAAAGAACTGAGAGAAGTTGTGTCTTTAGCTGCCTGGATATGAATATGGGGGTAGAGGGCCAAGGGGGGGTCCATTTAGAAAGACATGCCCAGGTGCAAATCTGGCAAAAGACAAGGCTTGAGGCAGATAGTCTGCCTTAAGATACCCTCCTTTTCCATTTCAGGACATCTCGCCAGCATCCTCCCCTACCACCAAATGCCCACTCTCCTCAGGCTACTGGCTGTTTGCCCTAACCTCCCTAATTAACCCCTCATCCCTACTTACTCCTGACCTTTTTCTCCTTTTAGAATCTCCATCAGAACAGAACAGTCCTATGTCTGTGCCGGGATCCAAGCTCTTTTCTCTTCTTAAAAATTCTTTCATAATGTTCTTTTTAAAAAAATTAAAACTTCATTGAGATATAATTCACATACCATGCAATTTACCCATTTAAATGTATGTTTCAGTAGTTTTTACTATAGTCACAGGGTTGTGTAATAATCACAATCACTTTTTATCATCTTAGAAACAAACCTGGTACCCATTAGCAGTCATCCCCATTTCTCCCCAACCCTTACGCTGAAGCAATTACTAATCAACTTTCTGTCTATATAGATTTGCCTGTTATGAACATTTTACATGAATGGAATCATACAATACGGGGTCTTTTTTGTCAGGCTTTTTTCACTTATTATAATGTATTCAAGGTTCATCCATATTGTAACATATATCAGCGCTTCATTCCTTTTTATTGCCAAAGAATATTCCGTTGAGTGGATATACCACATTTATTCATCCATTCATTATTCCACTTTTATTTTTGTCCCATTCATTATTTCCACTTTTTTACTATTATGAATAATGCTGCTATGAACATTTGCAGAGTGTTCTTCCATAGGATGTTAGAACTGGAAGGAAGGGGCTTCCCTGGTGGCACAGTGGTTGAGAATCTGCCTGCCAATGCAGGGGACCGGGTTCGAGCCCTAGTCTGGGAAGATCTCACATGCCGCGGAGCAACTGGGCCCGTGAGCCACAGCTATTGAGCCTGCGCGTCTGGAGCCTGTGCTCCGCAACAAGAGAGGCCGCGACAGTGAGAGGCCTGCGCACCGCGATGAAGAGTGGCCCCCGCTCGCCGCAACTAGAGAAAGCCCTCGCACAGAAATGAAGACCCAACACAGCCAAATAAATAAAGAAGTAAATAAATTTAAAAAAAAATAGAACTAGAAGGAAGTTTAGCAATTATCTGGTCCAATCTCCATTAAACTCTTTGGTCATATGACACAGCAGAGGCAGGTGTAGAAAGGATGTGAGAGCATAAGACTGAACCCTGCTTTCTGCACCAGTGCTGTCAAAAGTAACTACATTTAGTGAACTCAGTCATGTGCCATCACTATTTCAGTTCTAAATAGCTTCTTATTTCACCTTGTATTAAGTAGATCCTCAGTTGAACCTGCCTGAAACTGATGATTTTCTTCTGTTATTATTAATACCTCTAGAAGTACGCTATTTCCACAGGCTTCCTCAGACTCCAGTGCACTCACTCAAATCCAGCATCTACTAAAAATGACTTTCTACCCTTAACTACAAGTGCTGCTGGTACTGCTACTTTTGTCACATCTGATGATCTTCTCCATCTTTGTTTCTTTGTTTTTTTATGCACTTATTCACTGCATTACACTGCTCAAATGAGAATTTTTTTTCTCCATCTCCTTGAGAAATCCAAGATTTCACTGTTAGCTGCACTTTGGATGCTGTGTTAGTCTGTACCATCTCAAGTTTTCCGTTTTACACTAATCTATTGGCTACTGTTAGTCTGAGATCCTTTCTCACCTTTTCAAGTAAAAAAACAGAACAAAACTGATTCTTAAACTCCCTTTGAGGTCTCTTAACCAGTGGGTGGTTTCCAGTGCCCTGATTATCTAAATCAGTGATCTGCAAACTGGAGCACGCATTCACATACATAAAGAGTTTCCAGGAAGTACATATTAGTGCAGAATTTCAACAGGATCAATTTCTAGATTTTCAATTTCTGTTTAAACTCATTCCTCATTGATATGGGTGACAACATGATTGCTCAAGCTGACTTTTCCTGGACCACTAATTATCCCTGTCCAACTTAATGAAAGAAAAACTCACCTCTCATCCATTCTAAACTTACTTCAATGCATTGCCCCAGAGTGTTAAAAAAAAAAACCCAGGGCACTAAAAATGCAACAATTAAATATTGTGTTTGTGATAAGAAAGTGAGTGTCTCTAATGAACTAGGGAAGAGAATATTCACAAATCAGGTGGTTTCCAATTCTTTGCTTTCTACAAAATTGAAGATGTTAGTTGATGGATCATTAAGAATCATTTTTAGTGAACAATAACTATTGACTGCTACTGATATAATCCCCCTTTCAGTTCTATCCACTTATATGAATGCAGTTTCTCAATATTTACACCTATAAAAAATAAAAACATTAGCTCACACTAGCAGTAAGTAATATCCATCCAAGAATACAGAAACAAATTGAAAAAATAAAATAACCTCATCTGTTTTATCAAGATATGCCTTTGCAATAAAATTTTATTCCATTGAATAGCTATCAAAATGTGCAATATATTTGCATTGTTTTGCCCAATTCTATAGTAATACTATATAGAATAATGATTCAATTTAAAATAGACTTTTAACACCTAGAACTTTATGCTAGTACATAAAACAAAAATTTTAAATGGCTGTTTTTACTTTTTTTCTTTTTCTTTTTCCTTAAGAGCGAGCGGCCATTGTGGTGGCCATTTGGGGTGGGCACCGCCAAGGTGAGGGGGTCTCACCTCCCGCACGCTGGTAGACTGATTGTTCCATTGTGGATGGAGGGGATGATGGTAACCTTGTTATCAAAAAGAGGTTTGTGTCTGAGGCAGAATTAGATGAACGGCGCAAAAGGAGGCAAGAAGAATGGGAGAAAGTTCGAAAACCTGAAGACCCAGAAGAATGCCCAGAGGAGGTTTATGACCCTTGGTCTCTATATGAAAGGCTAACAGGAACAGAAAAATAGGAAGCATCAGGAGTATGAGGAACAGTTCAAATTCAAAAACATGGTAAGAGGCTTAGACGGAGATGAGACCAACTTCCTTGATGAGGTTTCTCGGCAGCAGGAACTAATCGAAAAGCAGCAAAGAGAAGAAGAACTGAAAGAACTGAAGGAATACAGAAATAATCTCAACAAGGTTGGAATTTCTCGAGAAAACAAGAAGGAAGTGGAGAAGAAAGTGGCTGTGAAACCCACAGAAACCAAGACCAAGTTCTCCCAGGCAAAGCTGTTGGCAGGAGCTGTGAAGCATAAGAGCTCAGAGAGTGGCGACAGTGTGAAAAGACTGAAATCGGACCCTGACCCAGATGACAAGAATCAATAAGCCCCGTCCTGCTCGTCTCTTGGAAGCACATCTCTGAGTGGTCCCTCCATCCACTGCCCCTCCGCTGCCGTCTGTATCAGCATCCTCCCAGGTTTGGGCGCCTACTCTGGGAGCAGCGACTCTGAGTCCAGCTCAGACAGCGAAGGCACCATCAACGCCACCGGCAAGATCGTCTCCTCCATCTTCCGAACCAACACCTTCCTCAAGGCCCTCTAGTTCCTCTGTTCTTACCGCAGGAAGCTCCTCCCCAAGAGTCGACTGGACAGTTTATTCTGCCTACAGGCATTACCTCCCACAGAAATGTCCTTTGCCTGCTCCCTGTGCACACCATGACATTTTTAACCTCATCTAAAAATGTGCCAGAATCCACTTGTGGCCCGACTTGGGTTTGTTTTCTCTTTCTACTCCAGTACAGATGCCCAAACCTGTCCCACGGCCTCTGTCCTCACTGATGTAGTAGGGCAGAGGTCAGGGCCCAGCAGAAACTCCACTAAAAATGCCCTGGGAAGATAGGTACCAAGCGGCTTGCAAAGGGTTTGGGTTCTGTTGCT
Organism: Physeter macrocephalus; assembly: GCF_002837175.3. Classification (NCBI taxonomy): domain Eukaryota; kingdom Metazoa; phylum Chordata; class Mammalia; order Artiodactyla; family Physeteridae; genus Physeter; species Physeter macrocephalus. The sequence continues at coordinate 61,629,333 of NC_041217.1, forward strand.
TTCTTGTTTTTTTGATTTTTTGTTTCTTTTTTTTTCCTTTCCCAACACCACAAAGAAGCAAGGACAGTTATTGAACAGGTATCATTTAAACATTCTATTCTAGACGAAGGCGCCGTTTGATTATACTGCGTTGTGGAGTGTGCAGGGGGGAGAGAAGGTCCCAGGTGATGAAATGGCGCACTGCCCTGAAACGAACCTATTCTTGATGTTGTGTGACTAAGTAAAGATTCTAAACTACAGAAAAAAACAACAAAAGCAAAGACCAAAGAAACAAAAAAAATTGTAATGTATTTTAAGAGAATTATGATAATCAAAATATTTGAACCATATTATTTTATATTTAGATAAAATTCTGTGGGAGTAGTAAAATGAAATTTTTATTTCAAGGAGAAAAATATGTAAAATTTCTGACCATTAAAAAAGAAATGTTCATGCAATTTTTTAATATTTAATCACTATAATATTAGAAGTCAAATGGATATGGTGAAAAGAATGATATAATAATTTTGTATTTACTGAGATTTTCCTTTATTAAAAACATATTTTGTTTTACTTCACTGAGAATAATTATAATAGCTACTTTAAAATCATTGTCTGTTAGTTCCAACATCCATTTAATCTCAGCGTCTGATCTGCTTCATGTTCTTTTCTTTTGGAATATGCTTTATTTCCTTGTTTCTTCATGTGAAACATAACTTGGAATTCTATGCCGAACATTATGAATGCCATAGTGTGGAAAATATGGATTCTGTTATTTTTCTCCAAAGAGGAAATTTGTTTTAGCAGGTATTTTTCCTTGGCTGGGCTTGAATTTAAACTCTGCTTCTTATATAGCAACTTGGGTCTCTTCAGATCTTTTTCATCTTTAGCTGGCTGCCTTGAGTCTGCTCTGCCCATGCGTTCGTAGTTCAGGAGTCCAGTCAGAGATGTGGATAGATAGCATTTGGGGGTCCCCACTCTGGTTCTTCCCTTACAGAATTTACCCACGCTCTTTAGTATTAAAGTTAGTAAGTTTCCTAACTTCAATTTTCTTATTCTCCAGGCCTGAAAGATTGCAAGTTTTGTCATGTGTGCTGTTGCCACATGCAGGCTGTACTTAGCCTCAAGCTAAATGCCGCAGAGACAGAAATTTATTTATTTAATTCAGTCTTCCCTCTCCAAACAAGTATGAACTTCCCACCAGAGTTGGTATACTTCTGCTTGCTCTCCAGTACCTTCAGATACTGATTTTCTGGTGGTTTGGTTTGGTTTGGTTTGGTGTTAGGTCCAGACTTTGCAGGTATTTTCTATGTGGATGGGACTTGAGTGCTCATCCAGTAGAGTCTTAATCATCATACCTGAAACCAGAACCCAATTTTGTTTTAAAATGTTAATCAGCATTTATGATAAGCTAGGAATGCTATCCTTTGCCATTATTTAAACTAATGACAAAAAAAAATTTAGACATCAACCTTATAACGTAAAAGGATGTTCTTTTTTTTTCCAAAATTACTTTAAGGGTGTTATATCAGAAACCTCTTCTGTGCAGTTTCAGATCCTCTCAGCCTCACTTGACTCTTGCTCTAGCCACCATTGTGGCCACCAGTTCTGCCTGGGTTCTGACCAATTTCACACAGGTAAAACCTGACAGTGCCTCCTTTCATGCCTATGCCAAGTGCCTCTTGCCTCCCATCCCATTGACCATGAGGCATGGGATGGTGTATGACCCAACATGGAGCCCACACATGCATGACCCAGAGTTTGGGGAAGTTAAGACTCTGTGGGTGGAACTTTGACAGATGGTAGTTGGAAACCAGTGAATAAATTTTCTTTCTCCCCCAAGAATAACAATCTAGCTTTGAAAAGCCGGTCCAGCAGAATCAAGCAGGTACTCATACTGAGTAGAAGACAACTCAGTTATGCATTGTTGTGTTGGCTTTCCCTCTATTCTTGGCTCACATCCCTTTCCCCTCACTCCTTTCCCCCCCAGGATAGCATGTAATGCAGTCATAGCATGGAAGCTTTGTTTTCTGGGGTAGCCAAGTTAAAGAAGTACATGAACCTCACCTTTAGTTCCAAGGGCAAAGATTCAGTCATCTGCTCATCACATATGATTTCTGGTCTTCTAAACTCTCCTTTCCACTCTGACCTACAGCAACTCTAACCAACCTAGTCTCACTCTGCTCTGAAACTCCCTCAAGTTTCAGGGATCCACTTTGCTCATCATGAGAGATTTTATATCTGACCTATGACTTTGGAGGAAACAGAACATCTTCCATGTCCAGAGCTACTAGAAGGGCTACATCCTAAAGACAGCGGAACCTTGAACCCTGACTCCTCAGTCTTTCTTTTTTCCCCTTTTCAAAACTGTTCCCCTTCTATCTTATTTGTGAGACAAAGAATAAAGCATCTGTGGTAAATGTACAAAAAAAGGAAGCTGGCATTCAAACTGCACATGTTCCATCAGACAAGCTCTTTTTAATACCTTAGCAATTTCCTGTTGTTGATCATGTGAGTTTCAATAGCTACATTCAGCTATTTTGTTGATGAGACAAACAGCAGAACCAGAACCAAAGAGTGAACAATGAAGAGAAGCAAATTATATTCCAGTATAAGGAAGAACTTTCTAATGATTGGTGCAGTTAAATCAGCAGAGCAGAGAGACCGACTGCATTATGGGATGTAAGAGCCACACGGAGAGGTTATATAACTACCTGTTTGGAATGTTTTGGGGCAGTGATACTCAAGCTTGAGCCCCCAGAATTTCTGATGTAATCATTTGAGGTAGCTTGAGAATTTGCATTTCTAACAAGTGTCCAGGTAATGCTAATAATGCTGGCCTCAGGACCATACTTTAAGAACTGCTGTAGGGACATTCTGATTAGATAACCCCTAAATTGAGATGCAGGAGAATGTAGCAGTTAAGGGCAAAAGCTTTAAAATCAGATTAGACCTAAGTTTGAATTTCAGTTCCTTTATATTCTGGCTGTGGGTATTTAAGCAGGTTTCCTCATCTGTAGACAGGCACACCTCATTTTATTGTGCTTCACTTTATTGCACCTCACATATATTCCATGTTTTACAAACTGAAGGTTTGTAGCAACCCTGCGTAAAGCAAGTCTATTGATGCTATTTTTCCAACAGCATCTGTTTACTTCATGTCTCTGTATCACATTTTGGTAATTCTCACAGTATCTCAGACTTTTAAATTATTATTATATTTGTTATGGTGATCTGTGATCATTGATCTTTGATATTACTATTGTAATTGTTTGCGGGCACCACAAATCGTGCCCCTGTAAGACAGCCAATTTAATGGATAAATGTTGTGTGTGTTCTGACTGCTCCACCCACCAGCCTTCCGCTGTCTCTCTCCTGCTTCTTGGGCCTTCCTATTCCCTGAGACACAACAGTATTGAAATTAGGCCAATGAGTAACCCTTGCAATGGCCTCTAAGTGTTCAAGTGAAAGGAAGAGTCACACATCTCTCACTGTAAATCAAAAGGTAGAAGTGCTTAAGCTTAGTGAGGAAGACATCTCAAAAGCTGAGATAGACCAAGAGCTAGGTCTCTTGTGCCAATTAGCCAAGTTGTGAATGTAAAGGAAAAGTTCTTGAAGGAAATTAAAAGTGCTACTCCAGTGAACATATGAATGATAAGAAATAAATAGCCCTGTCGCTGATATGGAGAAAATTTTAGTGTTCTGGATAGAAGATTAAACCAGCCACAATATTCCCTTAAGCCAAAGTCTAATCCAGAGCAAGGCCGCAACTCTCTTCAGTTCTATGAAGGCTGAGAGAGGTGAGGAAGCAATAGAAGAAAAGTCTGAAGCTAGCAGAGGTTCCTTCAAGGAAACTAGGTTAACCATGAGGATTAAGGAAATAAGCTGTCTTCATAACATAAAAGTGTTAGGTGAAGCAGCAAGTGCTGATGTAGAACCTGCAGCAAGTTATCCAGAGGCTGTAGCTAACATAATTAATGAAGGTGGCTACACTAAACAACAGATTTTCAATGTAGATGAATTAGCTTTCTATTGGATAGAAGATGCCATCTAAGACTTTCATAGAGAGAAGTCAGTGCTTGGCTTCAAAGCTTCAAAGGACAGGCTGACTCTCTTGTTAGGGGCTAATGCAGCTGGTGCCTTTAAGTTGAAGTCAGTGCTTATTTACCATTCTGAAAATCCTAGGGCTCTTAAGAATTATGCTAAATCTCCTCTGCCTGTGCTTTGTAAATGGAACCACAAAACCTGGATGACAGCACATCTGTTTATAACATGGTTTACTGAATATTTTAAGCCTCCCTAGTGATACCTACTGCTCAGAAAAAAAAAAATTCCTTTCAAAGTATTACTGCTTATTGACAATGCACCTGGTCACCCAAGAGCTCTGATGGAGATGTACAATGAAATTAATGTTGTTTTCATGTCTACTAACACAACATTCATTCTTCAGCCCATGGATCAAGGAGACATTTCAATTTCAAGTCTTAGTGTTTAAGAAATACATTTTGTAAGGTGATAGCTGCCATAAATAAGGATTCCTCTGATGGATCTGAGCAAAGTCAATTGAAAACCTTCTGGTAAGGATTCACCATTCTAGATGCCATTAAGAAAATTCATGATTCATGGGAAAAGGGCAAAATATGAACATGAACAGTAGTTTGGAAGAAGTTGATTCCAATCCTCATGGATGACTTTGAGGGGTTCACAACTCCAGTGGAGGAAGTACCTGAAGATGTGATGGAAACAGTAAAAGAAGTGGAGCTTGAAGCTGTAACTGAATGGTTGTAATCTCATGATACAACTTTAACAGATGAAGAATTGCGTCAGATGAGCAGAGAAGGTGGTTGCTTGAGATGGAAGCTACTCTGGTGAAGATGCTGTGAAGACTACTGAAATGACAACAGAGGATTTAGAATATTACATAAACAGTTGACAAAGAAGCAGTAGGTCTTGAGACTAGTGACTCCAATTTTGAAAGAAGTTCTATTGTGGGTAAAATGCTATCAAATAGCATTGATGCAACAGAGAAATCATTTGTGAAAAGAAGAGTCAATTGATGCAGCAAACTTCATTGTCTTGTTTTAAGAAATCACCACACCCACCCCAACCTTCAGCAACCACCACCCTGATCACTCAGCAGCCATCAATATTGAGGCAAGACCCTCCATCCGCAAAATGACTATGACTCACTGAAGGCTCAGATGATGGTTATCATTTTTTAGCAGTAAAGTATTTTTAATTAGGCATGTACATTGATTTTTTTAGACATAATTCTATTGCACTCTGAAGAGATTTCAGTATGGTGTAAACATAACTTCTATATGCACTGGGAAACCAAAAAATTTATGTGACTCGCTTTATTGTGATATTCCCTTTATTGGGGTTGTCTGGAGCCAAACCCATAATATCTGAGGTATGCCTGTGATTGGAAAATCGATAGGACTCACTGCGTAATTGCAGGGAATAAATATATTAAAAACAAAGTAGCCATTAATACCCTTTGTTGTCTGCAAGGACCCATAATATGCCCTCCTATTTAGCTATCATCACTATAGGAATAAATCCCTTTCCTTTTCAGAATAAGGACACCTATTTCCAGAGCAGAAACAGGGCCACCCAGCTACAGCAATAATCTATATATACCATGTGTCAAGAAGTCTCATTGGGACCCATTTTTTTCCCCAGGAACACTATATCAGCATGTAAACATCACCTCAGTTAAACCAACTTTTTGGAAAAAATGGCTTCCCCTGAGCTAACAAATTAAAATAATCACCTGTCTACTCAAGAGAGTCAATATTGACCACTACAGAGGAATCACTATAACCAAATGAGGTTTTCTAAAAATAAAAATGAAGTGCTATTTAGGATACCACACATAAACCAAATTTTCCTTTGAAGGGAAAAATCCAATAAAATCATTCTCCTTTTGACGTCACTGGGCCTTCCAGATGGTTCTGGGAGCCTAAAAGCATCTCTGCTGACTGTAAAGGAAAACCTCAACAAATGGGATTGGTCAATCATATCCTTCAAATGCGTTTGCTCACTGAATGTCCACGCCAGCCCTTCCAAGCAGGAGAACTGAATTTGTGATTTATTCCCCACGCTGATCTCCCATCAACAAAGGGCAGGCAATCCCCTATGGACCAAAAAGAGCCATTTGACTCACATTCTGGACTTCATAACAAGAGCATTTGGATGGGTAAGGCCTCAGAGGACAAAGAAAACAAAAATGGAAAGCAAAAAGAGCTGGCTCAGAAAGAAATGAGATCGCCAAACAACTACAGGCCGACTCTTGTCCCCTCAGTTTCTTGCTGAAGCACACAAATTGAACTTTCTCTCTTCCATGAACCCTCCCCATCCCCATGGGGATCAGACAGCTGAGGGAAGCCCTCACCAAGACGATATCTCTATGGAGATAGAGAAGGTTCTGGGAACTAAGAAAGCCCGAGAGAGATTTCTACTACTTGCGAAGGCAGTTCAGCTGAGAATAGGGAAAGCTGGCATCCACTTAGTTAACACTGAGCACGAACCATTTGTCAGACAGGATGATAGGCACCTGTGGTGGGAAGTCCACACCTGCTCTGCCTTCAAAAGCCAGTCAGTATGGGAGCTTGAAGCACATTTGGTTACTAGGGGCATGGAACATTGTGTGTGTCTTTTTAGGAGAAGGTACGGAGAAACCTGAGAGGAGGCCTGCAGGGCTCTCCCACTGATTTCCGCACAATAGGAGTGAAAACAGAAGGAACGCAGCCCAGTTTCTCCCTCAGAACCTTGGAGAACAGCAACCACCTGGAGCATCCCCTTCAGGTGGTACCTATGGGGGAGCGAACCCAGCCCCAAACATCTAGGGAGCCAGTCGCCTGAGAAACAGCATGCAAGAGGTAAGCAAATCTGGGTTTCTTATAACCTGTGGGTAGTTCCACTTCCCAAAGTGGAGCTCAAAAGTCATGGCAGCAGGAGAATATAGTATCTGACATTTGTTTACCACTGAGGACTTTACCAAAAGCCTCCATGTCCAACTGAAGAAATGTTTATGACACACCTAACAGAAGTCAAGCAGTGTACTAGGCACTTTCAGAGCTATTGCTTTGTTATAATTTTGATATCCATCCTGTTAGCTAGTTATTATTGTCAGGAAGTGAATCGGAGAAATCATGGGTTTGGTTCAAATTCAAACGTCTAAAGAGTATCAGTGGAATTAAATTTTCTGTTAAAACTATTAAATCTCCTATATTCATTATGTTGCCTGCAAGCCATTTGCCCATGGGCAACCTCAGAGGGGAACATCTCTTTAGAGTAGATGCCATTAATAGTCTGAGTCTCATACTGCAACCTGAAGAGATAGTGAGAGGAATTCACATTAATTGAGCATCTTGTGTGTGCTGAGCCCTTTCATACACTACCGGTAGAGCATACACTACCTGTATGGCCAAAAGGCTGAATTGTGTCCCCACTAAATTCATATGTTAATGGCCTAACTTCAAGTATACCACAGAATGTGACTGTATTTGGAGATAGGGCCTTTACAGAAGTAATCAAGGTAAAATGAGGTCATATGAGTGTCCTCATAAGAAGAGGTTAGGTCTTTTGCCTCCTTAGGTAGGTTTATTCCTAGGTATTTTATTCTTTTTTTTTTTAACATCTTTATTGGAGTATAATTGCTTTACAATGGTGTGTTAGTTTCTGCTTTATAACAGAATGAATCAGCTATACCTATACATATATCCCCATATCTCCCCTCTCTTGCATCTCCCTCCCATCCTCCCTATCCCACCTCTCTAGGTGGTCACAAAGCACCGAGCTGATCTCCCTGTGCTATGCAGCTGCTTCCCACTAGCTATCTATTTGAAAAGGGCCTTACTTCTTTTTTTTTAATTAAACATTTTTTATTATTGAAGTATAGTTGATGTACAATATTATATGTTACAAGTGTATAATATAGTGTTTCACAATTTTTAAAGGTTATGTTCCAGTTATAGTTATTATAAAATATTGGCTATGTTCCCCATTTTGTACAATATATCCTTGTAACTTTTTTTTGAATTTTATTTATTTTTTTATACAGCAGGTTCTTATTAGTCGTCCATTTTATACACATTAGTGTATACATGTCAATCCCAATCT
>NC_041217.1:61637864-61659664 GCF_002837175.3 Physeter macrocephalus
TTCCCTTTTCTCCACACCCCCTCTAGCATTTACTGTTTGTAGATTTTCTGATGATGCCCATTCTAACCGGTGTGAGGTGATATCTCATTGTAGTTTTGATTTGCATTTCTCTAATAATTAGTGATGTTGAGCAGCTTTTCATGTGCTTCTTGCCCATCTGCATGTCTTCTTTGGAGAAATGTCTATTTAGGTCTACTGCCCATTTTTAGATTGGGTTGTTTGTTTTTTTTAATATTGAGCTGCCTTGTGATTTATGTCAAAGAGTGTTCTTCCTATGTTTTCCTCTAAGAGTTTGATAGTGTCCGGTCTTACATTTAGGTCTCGAATCCATTTTGAGTTTATTTTTGTGTATGGTGTTAAGGAGTGTTCTAATTTCATTCTTTTACATGTAGCTGTCCAGTTTTCCCAATACCTAGATACTTTATTATTTTTAATGTGATGGTAATAATGTCATTTGCAGCAATATGGATGGACCTAGAGATAATTATACTAAGTGAAGTAAGCCAGACAGAGAAAGACGAATATCATACAATATCACTTATATGTGAAATCTAAAACAAAAACAAAAAACAAACAACAACAACCAAAAAAAACACCCACAATACAAATGAACTTATATACAAAACAGAAATAGACCCACAGACAAAGAAAACAAGCTTATGGGTACCAAAGGGGAAGGGAGGGGGGAGGGATAAATTCAGAGTTTGGAATTAACATATACACACTACTATATATAAAATAGATAACCAACAAGGACCTACTGTATAGCACAGGGAACTGTACTCAATATTTTATAATAACCTATAAGGGAAAAAATCTGAAAAAAAATAGATTATATGTATGTATAACTGAATCACTTTGCTGGTCACCTGAAACACAGCATCGTAAATCAACTATACTTTAATTTAAAAAAAAAATTAATTAAAAAAAAAGAGGTTAGGACACAGACTGATGGGTAACCATCTGCAATCCAAGGAGAGAGGCCTTAAGAAACCAACCCTGCTGCCAACTTGATCTCAGATTTCTAGCCTCAGGAACTGTGAGGAAAATGAGTGTCCGCTGTTTAAGCCACCCAGTCTGTGGTATTTTGTCATGGCAGCCCTGGCAAACTAATACACTACCTCATTTTTTTTTAATAATATTTCTGTAAAAGTGGGTATAAATATCCATTCTCAAGGTGATGAATCAGAGGCTTAGAAAGGTAAAGTAACTTTCCAGAGGTCACACAGCCAGCAAGTGGCGGAGCCAAAATCTATCTGATTCTAACGTCTCTTTTTTCTTCCCACCTGGTGCCTGAGGCCACACTCGATTCTAACCCTGAAACTTCCTTTGTGCCCTGTTCCAAAACACCAGGCTTGGAGATTCCCATGAAAATGAAAATATTAACAGAGAGCATCACATAAAAACCTGTGCCTGGGATTTCAAAGGCACCAGACTGAGCAGGGCTGCTGAAGTCAGATGAGGTATAAATAACATCACAATATTTGGAGAAAAGCAAGAAGGAGGCTGACTTCCCTCTCTGAACCACAAGGCTTTTAAGCCTGAGGAAACTCTCACAATTTTTTCAGCAGAGGAGAATTGATCACATTTTCTGGGTTCAGAGGACACAAAGACTGATAATGGATTTTCAGCTGGAAAATCTCCTAGAGAATTCTGCATATCTGTCTGCTACCCTGTCAACATTAGTGGAGTGGGTAAAAATGATTAGTTTGCAAACTACAGGATTCAAATATGCCCCCAAAAAACAACAAAAAAGCTTTGTTTACTCTTCTATGACTCAACTTCTATTTCATGCACTGATTCTGGCCATTGGCAGAAACCACAATCCAGTCCCTTGAGGGAAAAATGGTATTCACTTCAAGTTTAAACAGAGTCATTTCCACATCCCCCTCCCCCATCTTCCTCATGCCTGAGTGGCAGCTGTTTATGCTACCATCATTCCATCATGGGCACCTGTTCTCACAGGCACTTGCTGGAAAGTCTCAGACTCCATCTGGTTTCCAGTCCTTGGTCCACAAGGAGTCTTTCTGTTTTTCCTCATCCACGTTTCAAGGTACACAGGCCATCACTCAGTACATTTGAGCCCCTCCTCGCTGCCCCAAAGGATATCAGAGCCCTTCCTCCTGATGGACCTTTCAGGCAGGAGGAGACTGAAATACAGCACCAGACCCATCAGTTGTGATGCTATGCAAACCCTCTCGCTCCTTCTACTCCCCCTGCAGAGGCTTGGTGGCCACCTCCTACAGCAAAAGGTGGCCTTGACTCTCGGACTCCCAGGCACTGACACCATCTCAACCCAGAGAGGGAAGGCCAACATGGAGCCCTTTTTCAGGGACACTGACCTTGCCTCTCAGGTCTCCCGCCCCCCATCTCACTCCCCTCTCAACTAGTGTCCAGGCCAGGGCCAGGACCCCTCGTGGCTCAGTGCTTCCCTTAACAATCTGTTGTTTTTGAGCGGATTATTTAGTGATTCAACTCTTGCAAATCAAAACCGTGGCTTTTAAGACCACTGTTTCTGCTTTAAGTTTTAAGAATTCCTAAGCCTCTGATTTCTTGCCTCAAAAAAAATGGACATAATTATACTTACTTTTACAGGGAAATTATTATAAGAATGAAGTCAGCCCATTTTGGAACACAAAAGCCAAGCATTTGATTCTCTGCTGTCTGTATTTTGGGAAATCCCTGCCCAATATAATCACACTACTGAATGAAGAGAGGGTAGATCCAGGAATTGCAAAGGGAGAAAAATGCTCAAGTATTTTATTCTAAATCTTACCACTACCACACAGTGGGGGAAGGGGAGGGTGGGATGAACTGAGAGTGTAGCACTGACATATATACCCTACCATGTGTAAAATACATAGCTAGTGGGAGGCTGCATAGCACAGGGAGATCAGCTCAGCTCGGTGCTTTGTGACCACCTAGAGGGGTGGGATTGGGGGTAGGGGAGGGAGGCTCAAGAGGGAGGGGCTATGGGGATATATGTATACATAGAGCTGATTCACTTTGTTCTACAGCAGAAACTAACACAACACTGTAAGGCAATTATACTCCAATAAAATAAATAAATAAATAAATCTTAGCACTACCATGTTGTATAATAATATATTATCATAACATATGATAATGTATTATATCACATATAATTAATATAATTATTTATTATAATACTATAATAGCACATGTATTTTTATATATATATATATATATATATATATATATAATGTATTATATTTCTCTGTCATTCATGAATGGGAGAGTATTTCCAGCCCTGTTCACCCTGCTAGACCAGACACCTCCATAGAGAACAAGACCCTCATTTAACAGAGTTACACACTTTACCCAGAAACACACACAGCTCTCTCCCTCACTTCATTCAGGTTTCTGTCCAAATGTCACCTCTCCAGTGAGGTCATCCCTGGCCCCGTCTCTCAAACAGCACACACCCATCCTCATCACCCTTTTTCTCTCATCCTCCTTTATTTTTCTTCATCACTCTTATCACCTGACATGCATTACACATGTGGTTTTTTTCTTATATGTGTCTACCACACACACCTAGAATGTAAGCTCTGTGAGAGCATGGACTTTGACTGCTTGGCTCGATGTCCTATTTCCAATGACTAGAACATTCCCTGCAAATAATAGACACCCAGTCTTAGTGGAAAGGAAGAAAGGAGGGGACTAAACAGGCCACCTGTCACCCTCCCTCTCTTCCATCTCAAATGGTGCCTCCAAAGGTTCTAGCTCAAGAGTATCCACAGAAGATTTTTTTCCCCCTACTTTCTTTTATTTATTTATTTTTTTCTTTCCATCTTTTTAAAAAAATCAAAGCATCGTTGATTTACAATGTTGTGTTAGTTTCAGGTGTACAACAAAGTCATTCAGCCATACATACATTTTTTTTTCAGATTCTTTTCCCTTATAGGTTGTTACTAAATATTGAATAGAGTTCCCTGTGCTATACAGTAGGTCCTTGTTGGTGACCTATTTTATATATAGTAGTGTTTATATCCCACAGAATCTTGCAAAGAAGCTTCCTAGAATTTGTCCTCTGCCTTCTTTCAGGAACCAGAGCCCTGGTTCTTCCTCTGCATTTCCTCTTACTCCTGCTGACTCAGCACAGTTTGCCAAACACTGCCCTCCCTGGACCGGCTTCCTCAGAGCCGTGTGCCCTTCAGGGAGGGCCCTGTGTAAAGCCTGCTGTCTGCACGGCCACTAGGCAGGGTCGCCCTAGAACTGCCTTTCTCTCTTCTGCCACCTGGGATCCCACGGAGAGAAAAGGCCGAGTGGGGAGGGACTGGGGTTATCCAGGCATGCAGCACTTCACTTTCTTCAGGCCTTGATGTCTGCGTGTTGGCCCCGAGCTGAAGGAAGTAAAGTCACGCCCACCCAGAACAGCCAACCACCCTGCAAGAGGCCAGTTCCTCTGTGGCCCACTACTGCACTTCTTCCATCGCCCATTCTCTCCCACTGGGCTTTTTGCACATGTGCTTCACCTCCCTAGAATGGCCTTCCCAACCCCCCTTGGCCTGGCCAACTTTTGTTCGTGTTCAGGACCCCACACAAATGTGGCACTTCCTAGCCACACCCACCTCCTCGGCAGTCTGGGTTAGTCCTCTGTCTTCCCATGAGCCCCTGTGTTCTGCTCTGTCAGCTTTTATCATTCTGCCTTGTGGTATAATCAGCTTCCCCACTTGTGAGCAAGCCTACTGAAAACAAAAGTTCTGGCTTACTTCTTTTGTACCCCCTGTCCTTTACCCAGAGTCAGACACACAGAACCAGTGAAATGTACGTTTGCTCACTCATTGGTTCACTCCCTAAATACCGGAGCAGGCACTGCACTTGGTGCTGAAGGCACTAGAGCAAAGACAGATGAGATCTCTGTCCTCAAGGAACCTGTATCCTAATGAGCGAGACAGACAATAAACACATAGACAAATCATTGTAGGTCAGTAGTAAGGTCACGAAGAAAATAAGCAAGGTACTTTGATCAGCAGGGGGATCCTGCTTTAGGAAGAGTGATCAGGGCAGGCACAGGAGAAGGAATGAATGAAAGAATGAATGGGTCCGCTAAAGGAGGCTAAGGCCAGCCCCGAATGTGTAGGGCTCACCCTGTAATTCTAGAAGGCAGCTCACAAAGGATGGAGAAACTCACATTCAAATTCAGATACAGCCTCTAGAAGAAATGCCCAATAAGATTCCCTGCCCTGGAAGACGAGAACAGGATGGCAGGGCAGCCCTTATCACCAAGGGTGTTCTAGCCCTAAGGAATACAACCCTCTGAGGGGAGATAGCTGGGAATCCAAAGAAAGGAAATAAGGAAATGAGGCTGCTTTCTGGCTCATCCAGACCAACAAGAGAGGAGAGCCTTGCTGAGTTCGTGCCTCAGGTGCTGCTGACCTACCCAGACAGCATTGTTGGGGGAGCTACATCCTGGAGAGGAGGGCTCCTGCTCCCGAGGCACTGTCCTGCCCCATGGGGTGTATGGAACATGCCACACCTACCGGCAACAGGTGCAGGTCTCTTTTGTCAGCGGTGGCACTTCCTGGGCCTCCAAAGAACCCAGCCCACACCCAATGGGGATGGCATCTTGTCTCTCCAGTAGAGGGAGAAATGGCCTCCAGTTGTCCTTCCAGGTGTTCTGGACCCCCCTCGTGAGAGCTTCCAAAATGCTAGGCCTACCGCCACCCTGAGTGGGAAGTAAATGCTGGTATATGGCAGATATAAGACTATTTGCAAATAACAAATAATAGCCAACATGCAGTGAGTGCTTACTTACTCCGTGCCAGACTGTAAGTAATATTTATTCACATACACATAATTGTAAGTGCTTCTATACCGGCTTGTTAGATTATATTGAATAAACAAGACCAACTTTGTTTTTCAATCTCACCCAAGGCACAGTGCATCGGACACTCAGGTAGAATCCTGCCTTCCGGGCCTCTGTGCATGAGGGATGCCTGGAGAAAGCCTCCAATTGCCATATGCTTAAGGTCCCACATCTTTAAAGTGTGTTCACGGCTTTCCTTAAAAATCTTGTGACTTCCCTGGTGGCGCAGTGGCAAGAATTCGCCTGCCAATGCAGGGGACACGGGTTCGATCCCTGGTCCTGGAAGATCCCACATGCTATAGAGCAACTAAGCCTGTGTGCCACAACTACTGAGCCTGCACTCTAGAGCCCAAGAGCCACAACTACTGAGCCCATGTGCCACAACTGCTGAAGCCTCCGTGCCTAGAGCCCGTGCACTGCAACAGAGAGTAGCCCCCGCTCGCCACAACTAGAGAAAGCCCGCGCGCAGCCAAAAATAAATAAATAAATAAATTTTTAAAAAATCTATTAAAAAAATATGACACAAATCAACATATCTACAAAAAAAAAATCTTGAATCTGAAAAATGAGAACACAAACCCCTCCTGGCAGGTAGAGTGAGCCCTTGGGAACACGTCTGAAGAGGCTATGCGGCAGTGCACACCTGATTCTCAGTTGCTTATCAGCTCACCCACACACAGGTCACTAGGAAGAGGGTGAGCAGGTGTGCAAAAGTCCTCTCTGCCCAGCCCTGCCTGGCACTGCGGGATCCTTGATCTACTTCCTCCTGGCATTTCCTGTGCCGTAAATCTGCACCCTCCCTCCCTCCCTTCTTCCCTCCCACATCCCCTGCAGCTATACAGAGTCTGTCTCTGGCCTCCCCAGGTACTTCCTGAGCTGTCATCTCTGATCAGAACTCTGCTCTCTGTGACCTGGAGCTCCCTTGCCTCTAGATCCTGTCAGTGTTCCAGCACCACTTTGGAAGGGGCTGGGTGGGGCAGGGAGTAGGGTGGGTAGAAGCCAGGGAGAGAGGAAATAAAACACAGGAAGAAGAAAGGGAGACAAAAATAAGAGCAAAGAAAAGCAACGAAAAGAAGGAAAGAGGAGAGGAACAGGAAAATGCCTGGGCAGTGGAAAGTTGAAGAGGAGCATGGGGAGGGCAAGAACGCTGCAGGAGGAGCGTGGTCTGGGGAGGCCCAGCAAAGCATTGAGCCAAAGACGACGGGGCTGGAGACCAAAAGGAAAAGATGATCACCAGCGACGATCTCAGACTTCTGTACTTGTCCTGGCCTAGTGGGTCTCAAATTTTAATGTGAATAAAATTCCCTTGGGATGCTTGTTAAAACACAGATTCCTGTACCAGAGTTCTGAGTCTTTACATCTGGGCGATGTCCTGGAAATCCGTTTTGTTGGTGTTCTTTTTTAACAAGCGGCCCAAGAGCTTCTGATGAAGATGTTGGGAAATGCTGTCCCTTGTTGTTAGGGGGGGCACCTTGTGGCACAGCAAACTCTGAGGCAGTTACTCTCAGAATTTGACATTTTAAATATTCAGCTTTGGAACTGAACTGCCTTGGACCATGTCTGCAAAAGCTGGGCTCCATTGATGGGCTGACTCTGCAGGAATCTGGGAGGCTGGCAAAGGCTCCCTGAATGACAGGATTCTCATCTATAGTGTGGAAGTTTAAGTCAGACAATCTTCAAGGATCCTTTCACCTGGAAAAATCCTTCTTTTCTCCTGAAATATGATGCCCATCCTGGCCCAGCTGATAGATTCTGTTTTCAGAGACCAAAAACCTTGCCCCCAATTCCTTCCTCCTCTATCGATACATGTTAGACAGTAGAAGTGTTTTGCCTGTTTAAAGGCACATTTTAAGAACGAACTTTGTGCTTTACAACCTACTTTGTAGTTGATGTCAATATGTTAAGTTACATGTGTAATATTTCACACCTTTCTATTTGAGCATCTCTAATTCCTTACAAAGAAGATGATTTGTGTTTTAATAGAAGTCAAGATCAAGGTGTCAGCAGGTTTGGTTTCTTCTAAAGCCTCTTTCCTTGGCTTGCAGATGACCACCTCACTGTGTCCTCACATGGCCTTTCCTCTTTGCTGCACGCCTGGTGCCCTTCTGTGTGTCCAAATCTCCTCTTCTTATAAGAACACCAGTCAGGTTGGATTAAGGCCCACTCTAAAGGCCTCATGTTCATTTAATTGCTTCTTTAAAGGCCCTGTCTCCAAATAGAGTCACATTCCAAATATCTCCAAATAAAGGGCTTCAGTGTATGAATTTTGAGGGGATACAATTCAGCCCCAAACAGTTCCAATCACCTCAATCACAAAAGCTTAAAGTGGGTGGATGGCTGACCCAAAGGCAGACAATCCATAAGTTAGTCAGCAGGCCATCAAGTGGCTTGATATGAAAACTCTGTCCAGTGAAGAATAATGGTAATTACATAGAAAAATCATATTCCTTCTTGAGAACTTGGAGTGGAAAATATAAAAAGAAGCAGGCAGTTGGACATAGGAAGAAGTGCTGTACTGTTGATGGTATATATCCCCAGGCTCGTCCCTTCCATTTGTCCCATGCCCTGGTGCTCAGCAAAATGTTTGAGATAAGCTACTTGAGTCCAGCTTTGAAATAAGATTGCACCTCCCAGCAACTTTTTTTTCTTCAGGCAATATCTGGCATCCTGCCTCATCTCCGGAATGCCTCGTTCCTTGCTTCTAGTTTCCTAAAAACGAAAGAGCTCCCCCAACTACCTTCTATTTGGAGACACTGAGGAGAACAAGAGTAACAGCAGAGACAACACGGAATATTCCCCAGTGAGATGCAAGCTCTATTCAATGTTCCAGTTACTCTCGCTGTGATACATATGACCCCGAACTTATGGCAAAAACAAAACAAAACAAAAATATTTGATTATGCCCACATATTCTGTGGGTCAGGAATTCAGAGAGGGAGAGCTTATCACTGTACAACAATGTCTGGACTCTCAGCTGGGAAGACTGAAACAATCAGAATCTTCTGAAGGCTCACTGCTCACATGTCTTGTAGTCGATACTGGCTGTTGGCTGGGACACCTATACGTGTCCACTCCACGTGGCTGCTTGGACTTCAGTGCAAAGTGCCTGGGTTTTAAGAATGAGATCCCAAGGGAACAAGGCAGGACACTATATCACCATGTATGATCTAGCCTCACTTCCACTGTGGTCATAAATCTGCCCAAATTCAAGAAAAGGGAACATAGACCCTGTCCCCCCCAACAAGAGAAATGGAAAGATCACGTTGTAGGAAGACAGGAAATACTGTTGTGGTCATCTTTGGAAAATACAGTCACCACAGCGCATCCTCAGACCACAATACTTCATTCACAGCCTCCCACCTGCAAACTATACTGATCCCCTCCCCCAAGACCACCAAGTCCCAGCTCATCATGACACCAGCTCAAGTCATTTCAGTCAGGTCCACGTGTGCGTGAATTCCTCAGATGCAGCAATTTAGGCTCCACTTCTCCAATCTAAATACCAGAGAATTAGCTTTGGCCCCTACACAGCCAATATACAATGAGGGGAATCTAACCAATGTGGACACTATTGTTCAAAAGGGGGGAAACAAGAGACACACAGCAATCACAGGTCTGTAAGCAATCCTGAAATCCAGCTGGGCACATGGGGCCAGTTTTTGTTGCGGGTTCAGCTCTGCTGCTTTATTCTGTGGCTCTTAGCTCTTACCTCGGGGCTCTTGGTTCTGCCCTTTGAGTCATCATTCCGTTGCAATAAGACTGGCCTGAGTTAGCAGCTGAGTAGTTTTCTCAACCAGCTCCTTGTCTATAGTCATTGAGGGGTCCAAAGTTGTCCTTTCATTTCACATTGTTTCTGTCACTTTCAATCCAAGCCAATACAATTCTTTTTAAAACTCTGTGAACTTTTGGGTATCGATTTATAATTTACTCCACTAGGCAAAAAGCCACAGCCACAAATCCTTGGAGATAGGTCTTTCTTGACCTTCAGCTCCCTGTGAGGCTGCTGTGGGGCAAAACCCTTAAGGCTTTTTTTTTTTTTTTTTTAACATCTTTATTGGAGTATAACTGTTTTACAATGGTGTGTTAGTTTCTGCTTTACAACAAAGTGAATCAGTTATACATATACATATGTTCCCATATCTCTTCCCTCTTGCGTCTCCCTCCCTCCCACCCTTCCTATCCCACCCCTCTCGTGGTCACAAAGCACAGAGGTGATCTCCCTGTGCTATGCGGCAGCTTCCCACTAGCTATCTAATTTACATTTGGTAGTGCATATATGTCCCTGCCACTCTCTCACTTCGTCACAGCTTACCCTTCCCCCTCCCCATGTCCTCAAGTCCATGCTCTAGTAGGTCTGTGTTTTATTCCTGTCCTACCACTAATCTCTTCATGACATTTTTTTTTCTTAGATTCCATATATATGTGTTAGCATACGGTATTTGTTTTTCTCCTTCTGACTTACTTCACTCTGTATGACAGACTCCAGGTCTATCCACCTCATTACAAATAACTCAGTTTCATTTCTTTTTATGGCTGAGTAATATTCCATTGTATATATGTGCCACATCTTCTTTATCCATTCATCTCTTGATGGTCACTTAGGTTGCTTCCATGTCCTGACTATCGTAAATAGAGCTGCAATGAAAAATTTGGTACATGACTCTTTTTGAATTATGGTTTTCTCAGGGTATATGCCCAGTAGTGGGATTGCGGGGTCGTATGGTAGTTCTATTTGTAGTTTTTAAGGAAACCTCCATACTGTTCTCCATAGTGGCTGTATCAATTTACATTCCCACCAGCAGTGCAAGAGGGTTCCCTTTTCTCCACACCCTCTCCAGCATTTATTATTTCTAGAGTTTTTGATGATGGCCAATCTGACCGGTGTGAGATGATATCTCATTGTCGTTTTGATTTGCATTTCTCTAATGATTAATGATGATGAGCATTCTTTCATGTGTTTGTTGGCGATCTGTATATCTTCTTTGGAGAAATGTCTATTTAGTTCTTCTGCCCATTTTTGGATTGGGTTGTTTGTTTTTTTGTTATTGAGCTGCAAGAGTTGCTTATAAATTTTGGATATTAATCCTTTGTCAGTTGCTTCGTTTGCAAATATTTTCTCCCATTCTGAGGGTTGTCTTTTGGTCTTGTTTATGGTATCCTTTGCTGTGCAAAAGCTTTTAAGTTTCATTAGGTCCCATTTGTTTATTTTTGTTTTTATTTCCATTTCTCCAGGAGATGGGTGAAAAAGGATCTTGCTGTGATTTATGTCATAGAGTGTTCTGCCTATGTTTTCCTCTAAGAGTGTGATAGTGTCTGGCCTTACATTTAGGTCTTTAACCCATTTTGAGTTTATTCTTGTGTGTGGGGTTAGGGAGTGTTCTAATTTCCTACTTTTACATGTAGCTGTCCAGTTTTCCCAGAACCACTTATTGAAGAGGCTAACACCATACACAAAAATAAACTCAAAATGGGTTAAAGACCTACATGTAAGGCCAGACACTATCAAACCCTTAAGACTCTTTTAAGCCATATTATTAAACAGAGAAAGAGGCAAGATTCTAAGAGCTTCTCTGCAGTGAGGGTCATGAATCTTGGAAGAAGAGTGAGGCCGGGAAGCTGAGCCCACATTTCCATTCAAAGTCAAAAGCCACAAGGAGGGCGCGAAGTGATACTTCTATGGGCGGAAGTCAAAGTCAAACACTCTTTGGAGCGAAGTTTCACCAAGTTAGACTATAGGACTCTCTTATTAAGCTCAAGTAGAGGACTAATGAAGATGACAAAGCATGCAAGAAGCCATGCCACTAGTGAGGATAGATATAGAATTGCAATTGGAATTGTAGATGAAGAAAACAGTATTGTTATGAATAAAATAATTAATGAAATATTGGCTCCAATAACAAAGATGAGCCTACGAGAATCCACCAGCAGTGAAAAATTTTTAAATACCACTCCACAAGTTGCTTATTTATTAAAAACAGAAAAAAAAACCTCTAAATGGAGAAATGTGATAGATACCAACTTAACTAAGTGATAAAAGTTTACAGCATCGATAATGGGACTGTCTGCCATCTTACACCTCCTGATATGATGTACTGAAAAGGATACAATATTACATATGCAGTACTCCTGCCCCACCCCCCAAATTTAATCTGAATCTAAGCATGAGGAAACAATCAGGTAAATCCAAATTGAGGGACATTTTACAAAACAACTGGCTTGAACTCTTCAAAATTATCAAGGTGATAAGAGAATTTTTTTAAAGGTTCAGAAACTGATCTAGATTCAAAAAAAAAAAAACAAGACAACTAATGGAATAAATGATCTTAATTGTATCCTGGATTGAAAAAAAAAATTTTTCTTCCAGTTTTATTAAGGTATAATTGACATACAGCACTGTAAAGTTTAAGGTATACAGCATAATGATTTGACTTACATATATCATGAAACAATTATCACAATAAGCATGGTGATCATCCATCATCTGGTATAGATACAGAATTAAAGAAATAAAAATTGCTTGTGTTGTGAACTCAGGATTTACACTCTTAACAACTTTCATATATAACTTACAGCAGTGTTCATTATGTTTATCATGTTGTACATTACATCCTGAGTACTTAGTTATCTTATAACTGGACGTTTGTACCTTTTGACTGCCTTCATCCAATTTTCCCTCCCTCCACACCTCACCTCTGGTAACCGCAAATATAATCTCTTTTGCTATTAGTTTGTTTGTTTGTTTGTTTGTTGTTCGTTTTTGAAGTATAACTCACCTACAACACTATTAGTTCCTGTTACACAACATGGTGATCTGGTATTTCTGTACATTTCAAAATGATCACCACAATAAGTCCAGCTATGCTATGTCATCATACAAAGATAACATAGTTATTAACTATATTCCCCACACTGTATATTTCATACCCATGACTCATTTATTTTGTATCTGGAAGTTTTTACTTCTTAATCTCCCTCACCTTTTTCTTCCCTCCTCCCCACACCCTCCCCTCTGGCAACCACCTGTTTGTTCTCTGTATCTAGAACTCTGTTTCTGTTTTGTTACGTTTGTTCATTTGTTTTTTAGATTCCGCATATAAGTGGAATCATACAATATCTGTCTTTCTCTGTCTGACTTATTTCATTTAGCATAATACCCCCTAGGTCCATCCATGTTGTCGCAAATGGCAAGATTCAATTCTTTTTTATGGCTGAGTAATATTCCTGTGTGTGTGTGTGTGTGTGTGTGTGTGTGTGTGTGTGTGTGTCTTCTTTACCCATTCATCATCTGTTGATGGGTGCTTGGGTTGCTTCTATATCTTGGGTATTGTAAATAATGGTACAACGAACATAGGGGTGCATGTATCTTTTCTAAATATTGAGACAATTGAGGATGTTTGAATTTGGTCTATATATTAGGTAATATGTTTTCAGTTGTGAGATTTCCTGAATCTGATACTTTTATGGTTGTCATGTAGGAGAATGTCCTTTTTTTAGAAAACATGTGTTAAGATATTTAGAATAATAGTAACTGAATTCTCTGTGAAAAGAACTCTCAAATGGCTTACCAAAAATATATTTGTGTGACTGTGCATACATGTGGAAAGAAAGAGATAAAGCAAATGTGGCAAAATGTTAATTGGTAAATCTAGATAAAGGGTAAATGGGCATTCATTGTACTATTCTTGCAAATTTTCTGTAGGTTTGAATTTTTTTAGAAAGGGTTATGGAAAATATTCGCAACTATAAAGAATGAGTAGTATGTACCATGTTAATTATTCATATCAACACTCCCCCAGATATGTTGGGGCATCCTTCTGCAGGCTGAAGCAAAGCTTTTTACTACCCATTTTTGGCAAGGCTCAGCAAGATGAGGTAACTTTCCCAAGGTCACAAAGAAAAGTGTTAAATAAGGTACCAGATAAGCAGAAACCAGAAAGCCAAAGATTCAGACACCCCCAAATTTCCAAAATTGTCCTACCTACATGAAAATATCTTCTTCATCCTTAACTAAATAGGAAAATTCAAATAAGGGATTCTGCTTCTTTTTATATCATTAACTAGTGTGCTCAGTAGATTAAAAGATGAGTTCCGGAAGACAATATAGTGATATAAAAATAAATTAATTAAATGAAATTAGGTGTGCTAAGATAATGGCATTCAAGTTGACATTCTCTGGCATTTCTCTTCATTCTTTTGATGTTCGGCCAAGGGAAATGCAAGACAAGGGGTTAGCTCTGCTAGGAATAACTGCCATCAACCACCAATTTAGGGAGTCACTAGAGCAGAACAATTCTCAGACTTCAGTGTCCCTCAGGACACATTTTCATTTCCTTCGTTTATCACCTGCATGCACCATCTCGTGCAAATCCCAGCAGTCCGGCACCTGTGGGTCACTGCTCAGCTCAGGTTCTGTGGACCTGATCTCATGCCTGTGGCAAATCTCACTGTGACTTAAAAGCCTGGGGAGAGTAGCCTAGAGAGGTGGCCTCAGTCAGGACACTGTGGAGCCGAAAGAGTGTTGTGTAGTTCTGTTGAATTAAAAAAAAAAAAAAAAAAAATCTCTGTATGTGCATGACCTTGGGGAACAGGACTGTTGGAGACAGATAAGATTATTTTACTCCTCCCTCTCTCTCTCAAGTGAACCAAATATTAGAATCCCCATTTTGTCTTCCCAGACTCAGGGATCAGGTTTGCGCTTTTCTCTTCTTGCTTCTTTTAGTTAGAGGCGATTACCTTCAAGTTTGCTTTAACAACTCATGGCGTATGTGTGATTTTATGTGTGATACATTAAATAGTAGTTTTAGAAAATCTGTTTTCCAGTTAGCCTAACTAAAATAGCTTCTCGTGGAAGAGATACCAACTGTCCTAGGAAACAGAGGCTGGTATATGCTGAGATTCTTTAACTCCAAGGTCTTGACAGCAGTTTACCGTCATCACAATAAAGATAACCAATAGACTCCAGAACTACCCGTATTAGAAACATTTCCTCCTCACAGCTCAAGCTTCAGGGGAAAAGCAAAGAACCTGGAGCGGGAAAGGCAGCACCTGCCCTTGATTATCTCACCAATGAGAAAGAGATTACTCATGGTAACTCAATTTACATTTTATTTCTCACTCCTTTGACTTCTTGCTCAGTCCTAGACTGCCTGGCTTGCCCGGTATATTCACAGGATTCCTCGCCAAGGAAAACTACATTGCAGGGAGCACAGTGGTACAGTAAGCACTTAATAGAGGACCTGAAAAGGTGAATTGACAGAGAAATCTGACTGGTAAGAGAGCATGGGACTTTGTGTGGCCAACATATGGATGGACAATGTGGAGATGGTAGTTCTCTTTCTGCTTCTTCCTCAGGGAAAAATTTAGGCACAAGATTGACAGAAAGGAATGATCTGGTTGGTCTACTCGTCCCTCCTGATGTCCACCCCAACACAGTCAATCCTATGGTAGCAAAGGAGCTAAAACTAAGTCATAACTATCCTCATGAAGGGACTTGAACACTCAGTGAACCGTGGAGCCAAGCTCTCCTTAAGGTTCGTTGTTGTTTCTTCCTCAAGTCAGAGTAAGAGGAAAAATATAGCAAAGGTTATTGTCTTTATCATTACATCTTAATTCTAAAAATAATTTTATTTTGATCTCCTACAGTGTGCTAGATAGGCCGGGAAATACGGAAATAAGTGATCCACGTCCCTTCTCCCAAGTTGCTCAGAGTAGAGTGGAGACGCCTGCATGAAACCAGGGCAATAAATCAATAAAAAAGGAGAGACGGACAATCCAGAAAAGATAGTAGGCATGAGGCAGCATCCCAGCAAGTATGGGAAGAAAGAGGGTCCATACCCAGGAACTAGAGAAGAAACATCTCTTCCACAGTGACAGGAGGAAAAGAGCAGAGGGTGAATAATTATGCAATGCGGTATACAGCAAGGTCACCAATGTTTGTAATGGAACTACTTTGAGCCATGATGGATTTGACACTATCATAGTCTCAGAAGTTTCCAAAATGGATGGCTTACGTTAAGAAAGAAAGAGAAATAATTTAGAATCATTAGATTAAGGTTTTGGGGGGAAAGTACTTAATTATAGTTAGGAGTTATTTCTTTAAGTAAGTCATGTTCTCTAGGTATATTCGTCTTAAGCTTGGTGATTATTACCTCTGAAGTTAAAAAATTTAATAAAAATTCCACTGCTTTTTAAAACATAACTCAATGTTTATATAAAGGATAAGGCAATGAGTTTTTTGCTTGTTCGTTTTAAAAAGTAAACTTTTTATTTTATGATAACTTGTAATTTACAGAAAATTTGGAAAGATAATGCAGATCCCCCCAGATAGCCTATACTGTTTCCTGTAATGCTAATATCTTACATTAGTGTGGTACATTTGTTACAACTTATTAACCAATATTGATACATTATTATTAACTAAAGTCTGTGCTTTATTCAGATTTCCTCTATTTTTACCTAAGGCAATGAG
Source organism: Physeter macrocephalus (assembly GCF_002837175.3). NCBI lineage: Eukaryota > Metazoa > Chordata > Mammalia > Artiodactyla > Physeteridae > Physeter > Physeter macrocephalus. The sequence goes on from NC_041217.1 coordinate 61,654,166, forward strand.
CTATTTAATTTATTCCCAAAATATAAACATAGAGATCAAACCTGGAGAATGAACTAAAGAAATACAAACATCTAGGTCAAATGATTTCTGTCACTAGATTTACTAATTTAACCACGATTCAGTAAGTCTTCTAAGCCTGAGTTGTGCATTGAGCCTAAACCCAGTTCTGCGGAAGTCCTGCAAATCTGATGGGACATCAAAACTAGAGTTGGATTTGCTTGAGGGTCACAAGACTTTGACCATCTGGTCACAATTATGTTAGCTCTTTAGCTGTTTACTAGCATCAGAATTAAGGTACCAATAGACTCAGTATTGAATAAACTATCAGTATTAGAAAAATTCCCTCCTCATGGTTCAAGTCGTGGAAGAAAAGCAAAGAACCTGGAGTCAGATAGGCAGAACCTGCCCTTGATTATCTCACCAATGAGAAAGAGGCTACTCATGGTAACTCAGTTTATGTTTTATTTCTCACTCCTTTGACTTCTTTCTCAGTCCCAGACTGCCAGTGAGTTCAGTAACTACCAGTCCCTTCCAGGCATCCTAAAGGGTCTCTGCTCTTTTTAGTTTAACATTTCAGTTCAATTTAAACATCAGCCAATGTTTGATAAAAAATTTTTAAATGGAGGTATGAAATAGATTTCCCACTGAGAGCGAATTCTTCTCTTTTCTTCCTCAGATTTTCTGAGTATCAGGAGATCTTTAAAAAATAGAATATTGGGTTTCTCATGAATGATTCTGACCCTTTTCCATCTCTGGCATCCCCACAACAGTAGTTAGTAGTTAAGTGTCTAGTGAGGAATTTCTCTACCACTGAGCAGATTAGATTTCAAAGAACTGTTAATAAGTCCATTTGTACATAAGTTTACAGTGAAGCTACATAGTAACTGATGTGCATATATCAGTACAATAGAGCCCACCTACCTGGGTTCAAATCCCAACTCTGCCATTTATTACCTGCAACCTGGCTACATAAACTCTCTGTGCCTCAGTTTTCTCATCTTTAAGATGGGGGGGAGGGAATGATAATAATAGCTCTTTGAAGTGAGAATTAAATTCATTCGTATACTTAGTACCTGACACATTAAAAAGTGTTCACTAATTGTCAACACTGTTAGCTATACAAACTTAAATTTCTTCAGAGAACTGTAGATATTGATGGCTTCAGTTCCAACTCTTCTTTATTTCAGATCTCTTAAAAAGATGCTCTTATTTTATCTTTATTTTCACTGCATATAAAATTTATAAGAGACTAGGTCTTCAGCAACTGTGGACATTTGCATAAATCTCTCAACAACTATGGACATTTTCATAAAGTTAGGATTCTGATATCTGAACAGTGAAAGTATCTTTTTCATAAAACTTAATGGCTATAATATCAAAGTGGTATTAGATACTACAGTTTTTTAGCTCACTCTTTGTGTTTTGCTTTGCCTTTCAAAAAAAGCAAAACCCAGCAAACGCACCTTAAGCCATGACTGATGGCCAAACTATAATGGCCACAGGGAACTGCTAATAACATCTGTTGGTGGGGGCAGAGTTTATATGCATAGCTTTGTATCTATAAAATTAGTAAGTTGAAAGGTCATAGAGGATGTTTATACTAAAATAAAGAGATGAAAAGTACATATTCATCTAAAAAAATATGTAGACTCTGTGTATCACCAGTGTCCAGAGGAGTGCATGGCATAAATAGGTACACAATAAATAGCTGTTGTTGAATGAGTGAATGACAGGTACTTTGGTGAACACTATTTTTATATCATTGCTAGTACTTAAAGCAAACAAAAAGAGGGTAGGATTATTATCTGTACTCTACAGATAAGGAAACTGAAACTCAGGCTGGTTAGATAACCTGAATGCCCAGCTATCCAATTCTGAAAGCTTCCTTCTCCACAATTCCATGCAGCAGGGTGAAAAGTTATTCATCTGAGATGTTGTGTGGAGTACTGGAGAGATAGACTAAGGTCAGATAGCAGAGGACAACTGACTAGAAAACTCCATTTGAATGATAACTCCAGGACCCCCCTCAGTTCACAGAATGAAGCAGGAAAACAAGACACCACATCTGAGCCAGAGTGAGAGGAAGAGCCCAAGTATGCCCAGTAATCTGGATGAGGTCTGGAAGGACGGACAGGGGAGTAGGGAGCCCAGCCTAGATTCCCAAGATTCAGAGGGACCAGGAAAGACAGAGCTTTCTTTGCTTTCCATCAGATTTGTTTCTTTATTAATTAATGGCTTCTTCATTTTCCTGATTATAAAAGAATAGATTTTCATTTTTAAAAATTTCAGGCTATTTAGAAAGATATTTTTTAAATGTAAAAATATTCTCTAATGCCACCACATGGAGTTAACATTGTGCTGTATAACCTTCCAGATTTTTTTTCTCTGTGTGATTGTTATACACTTTTTTAATGCACAAAGCAGGACCCCTTTTGAAAGCCCAAGGCTGCACCCCACAGACCTATCCCTGTTTGTCCTAATAGCACAGCAAAAGTTCAAGTTTCTGACACTCCTAGCCTCAATGTTCATTTGTGAAATGAGAAGATCACCATTGTCTATCAGCCTACCTTTATGTAAAACAAAATTACCTATATCCTTTGGGCTTTAGGGGATGTTTTCTCTTTCAAAATTAAGGTGCCCAGTTCTTATTACAGTCCTTCACTGCTGATATCAACACAGAAATTATAAAAAGTGAAGCCAAACAATGAATACTTACACTTATTTCAAAGTACCATTTTAAATACTCACCTGAAAACACACAACCCATGACTTATTAAACGCACACTGATAAAGTCCTAGTGTAACATTTTAGTTGTTGGAGATCCACCTGGGCTTATCTTTAGATGTAGGGCTTTATATAGTATTCAACAGAAATCAAACCAGTCTTTGGATAAATAAATTGTGATTTTTTTTTTTTTTTTTACTTTGTTGAAATAAACATGCTTATTGTTTTCTCTGTCTGTCCTCTTTAATTACAGTGTTTTTGTTGAACCACAACAGGTGGCCCTTATAAATGTGCTATCGCGTCCAGGCAGGAATGGTAAAGCCAGCTGAGGAAGCCGACTGGCGTTAGCCAGATGGCAGCTCCAGGGACAGCACATCGGCCTAAGAGAAACAAGAGGTGAGCAACCTGTTGCATACAGCATCTGATTTCCAAAAGGTGGAACACTGTCTACATTCAGACTGGGTAGGTTTAAATCTCTGATCCACACCTAATTAACTTGCACCTTTAAGTTGGTGTAAAATAGGATAAAAAATTAAGTAAAGAAGTACAGTGGTCGCAGGTGTGGTCAGTATTTAGCAGATGTTGGGTATGATGATGATGAAGTAATTTTCCTCCCCTTGTTTTCACTGAGCGTCATATGTACCCAGTACTACAGAAAACACAAAGAGAAAGTTCCTGCCATGTAGTGACATTGTCAAATATTGGGTCAAGTACTTTATTTGCTTTGTATGATTTAATCCTGACAACAACTTTATATGTATTCTTAAGGTTTTGTTAACCCCATTTCTCAGATAAGAAAACTGAGACTTAGATGAAATTTGTTCAATGCCACAGCACCTAAAAAATTATTTCTCTAGAGGAAAAAAAAAAAAGGGTGCACATATATTTGTTAAGTGCCTCACTAGCTATGTATGTACCTAACCTAACACAGGTAAAACAAATATATTCTATCTAAATTTTTATGACACCCAGTGTTGGTGAGGGTGTGCACAAACTGTCATTCTCATACAATTGCTAGTAACTATCAAAAACATGTGATGTCTATACCTTTTAACCCAACAGCTTTGATAGTAGGAATTTATCTTACATATCTATTGGAACAAATATGCCAAGATGAAAGTACCATGAAATCATTACAAAATTATTTGTAATACCAAAATGTGATAACAAAATAAAAGTCGTTCAGTATGGAACTAAACAAAGTATACTATACAAATAATAAGGTACCATATAGCCTTTAAAGGAATGGGGTAGATAGATAGAAAAGGTATCCAAGATATATATTTTGAGTGGAATTGTAATCATATATCAGCTCTAAGTTCAAAGGACAGAAAAATCTTTATGAACAGAGACAACCAAGGGTTGCTTCTGAAAGAAAATGAGACTTGATTTTTGTTTCAAATAAAAAGTGTAATTATTTTGACCAGGCTGGGGAAAAGAGGGAGGACCAGGGAAGGCTGTTGTATAGTGGGAAGACCCCTGGTTTTAGAGTTCAAACCTCCAACCTGAGGCAGGCCCTCCTAGAGCTTTTACATGGAAGTACCCAGATTGGCAGAGAAAAGATGCATTCCTGGAGAAAATACAAAGTGGCTACTGGGAGGAGAGATTTCTTTTGAAGTCTCAAATTCCCTTCCTTTGATTTTGGCTGATGGATACTATGTTGTTTCATTGAAAGTGACAAATTAAGAATGTTGGACTGAATTTAAGAGAGTGCATATCAGATTCAATGTACAAACAATTTATTTTTTCTTAGAGATGTGGTTTTTCAACAGCACAAGCTCCCATAATTATATGGACAAAAATAATGGAAACTGAAAACTAAGAATCAAGAACTATATTAACAGATAGTTGAATTTATTTGTCATAGCTGATGATTTTTATTTCTTTGTGCTTATTTATACATGTTTTTTACAAGGTGACTAATTTTTCAAGAAGTGAACAGTGATGGCAGGTCTATACGTACTCCTCAGGAAGGGCCACTAATTCTCTGATTTATATTAGGATTCTGTGTAAAACATCATTTGAAAAATAAATTCATGGCTCAAAAAGAAAAGGATTGAAAACCACAGCTTGAGGTACCAGCTAATAACCTTTAGGCAAGATATCTACACCATGAGCAGGTAACAACAATAAATGGTAGTATCTGGGGTCATCTGAGTCATCTAGGACTCCGAAAGAGCTTATCCCCAAGATGTTAACTGAGATTGAAAAGGTACATAGTGCACATTTGCAACTAACCAATGAACCATTGTTACTAATAAACACATTATTTAGTAAAGAACTTGCTAAGTAAGTATTCTCACTGAAATGCATAAATGCCCTCATTAAGCCCACACCTAGGAGAGCAGCCTGGGGAAATAGAATAAACAGACACAGCACTAGAGTGAGAACTGGCTCTGGAACCAGGCAGGCCTGAGTATGATGAGCTATGGGACCTTAGTCCAGTTGCATACACATTTGACACTTAGCTTTCTCAACCACAGAAAACAATAACCACTTCATGGGGCTGCTATAAACATTTTCCATAATATATTTATAGTGCCTGGCACAGAGTAGATGTCAAAAAAATGGTAATTATTATTAGACAACTCACTTAACTCTGAGCCCAGTTTTCGTATTAGAAAAAGAAAGCAGGGCTTCCCTGGTGGCGCAGTGGTTGAGAATCCGCCTGCCGATGCAGGGGACACAGGTTCGTGCCCCGGTCCGGGAAGATCCCACATGCCGCGGAGCGGCTGGGCCCGTGAGCCATGGCCGCTGAGCCTGCGCGTCCGGAG
>NC_041217.1:61659682-61660618 GCF_002837175.3 Physeter macrocephalus
AGCCTGTGCTCCGCAACGGGAGAGGCCACAGCGGTGAGAAGCCCACAAAACAAAAAAAAAAAAAAAAAAAAAAAAAAGAAAAGAAAAAGAAAGCAATGATTCCTATGGGAGAATAAGTATGAAAAGGATTTGAGCTTTAAAATTATCTAAAGAGATAAGATTATTATCAATAATTGGTAGACAGTATATAAAGACATGAAGAATTAACTAATACATGGGTTACAGAAAATGTATGACTTCTATCTCTGAAAATATGGTAGGCTATATACTATACAAATCTTCCCAACAAAAAGCACTTAAAATTGCTGGATCACATATGGCAAGCCTCTCAGATGTATAGCTGACCTTCCATGAAAAGAAGGGAACTCCCCAGAGAGTACTGAAGAAAAGAGTATCCTGAGGATAACTTTCGTTCTCTTTACCCATGGAAAAACATGAGAACAGGAGACAATTCCTTGAAACGCACAGGTGGAGGGATGAATCCAAGACCCCTGCATAAAGCCAGGAACATTGAAATATACTCAATGAAGGGGAACAAGAAAAATATCTGCCCACCGACAAAGGGGGCATAAAACAATACTTGACATATTATCTGGGACTCTTTGGAAAAAAGTCTCCTCTGAGAATTCATAACCCCAACCTGCCTTCATGTGGATTAGGGGTTCATGTTTACACTATCTGTATAGTCTCAGAAACCCCAAGATAAGAAAGAAATATAAAATGATCCTAGGTTATTAACAAAATCAAACTTTTAGCAAATGCCAAAATAAATCATACCTGGAGGGATAGATACTCAACACAGCTTCCACAGGAATCCCACAGATAAAGCCAAGTTGAACAAGAGCTCAAAAGTGAACACTAGGGCTTCCCTGGTGGCGCAGTGGTTGAGAGTCCTCCTGCCGATGCAGGGGACACGGGTTCGTGCCCCGGTCTGGG
>NC_041217.1:61660717-61661435 GCF_002837175.3 Physeter macrocephalus
TGCTGAGTCTGCGCGTCCGGAGCCTGTGCTCCGAACGGGAGAGGCCACAAAGGCCCGTGTACAGAAAAAAAAAAAAAAAAAAAAAAAAGAAAAAAGTGAACACTATAAAGAGCATGAGTGACTAAGCCACCATGAGAGTAAGAGTCAGCAAAAACAAAAAGAACTCAATCTGATTCTGAAGAATTGAGATAATGCAATTATTGGTTAAATTATAAAAATGTTTGTAAATTATTAATAAAGATAACATTTAAAACGTGAAAAAAATAACTATCAAGAAACAAGCAATTTCAGAAAAATTTAACTCCTAGAAGGGAAAAATGGTATGATTAAATTTAAAGCTAAAATAAAGAGCAGATTAAACACATCTGCAGGAAGAATTAGTCAACCAAGATAGAGCTGAAGACAAAATCCAGAATTCAGCACAGAGAAAGAGCTTAAAAATATGAAAGAGAAGGAAAACAACATAATACTAGGATATGAAGTTTCGATATGTGTCCGATAAGATAGAGGACAGAGAGAATGGGGAAGACAATATCTAATGGATAATGACCAAGGATTTTTCTAGAATTGGTGAAAAGCGTGAATCCTCAGATTCTGGATACACAAAGAATACCAAAGAGGAGAGAGAAAAATTGCTTTATAAATTTTACTCAGGTTTTATATATGTTTTTGGCATGAGAGTCCTATATAGCTAAGTCATAACCAGAAATAAAAGTCA
>NC_041217.1:61661706-61668789 GCF_002837175.3 Physeter macrocephalus
TCCCCTGCATCGGCAGGCGGACTCCCAACCACTGCGCCACCAGGGAAGCCCTCAGTTGTTATTCTTTAAAAATTGAACTTCAGGTATTAGCAGGAGGCAAGATGGAAAGATTTGTGGAGAAAGAAAGGTCTTTTCACCATCCTTCAATGCAGCTATGAATTTTTCACCATCTGTATAAGCAGCTATGTATTCTTCTGTCTCTGTTTTCATTCATTCATTCATTCAACACATAAGGCTCTAATAAGTGCCCTAATAAGGGCACTTATTAGGCTCTAATAAGTGCCAAGCACTGTTTTAGGAACTGAGAACATAGCAGTGACCAAGGCAGACGAAATCCCTGCTTTCACAAAACTTCTATTCTACTCTTTGAAACAGACAGTAAATAAATAAACACAGAAGACAAATTCGGAGAGCAATAAGTGCTATAAAGAAAATAAAACAGGATAAAAAACAGAGTTCCAGGTGTTGGGGATCTGGTGTTGTGCTACTTTGGTTTACAGTGTTGGGGGAAATTTCTCCAAAGGAGGTAAAGACAGGCTGAAGTCTGAACTCTGAAAAGGGTTCGGCAGTTTCAGGAAGAGGGAACAACGAGCTCAAAGGCCTTAAGGCTGGAATAAACCTGTTTCTGTTTAAGGAAAAGAAAGAAGGCCAGATTACTGGAGCACAGAGTTCAGGGGCATGTGAGTGATGTGAGCTCAGGGAGAGTCAGGGACAGTTCATGTGGCTTTGTAGGCCATGCCAATGGGTCTATATTTTATTCATAGTACTATTGGAAGCCATTCATGTATTTTTAAGCATTGAGTGGTGAGATCTGATTTAAATTTGTAGATGATACTTTAGCAGCTTAGTAGAGACTAGATTCCCAATGGGGCAAAAGAGAATAGAGATCAACCCTTATTGGAGTTTCAGCCTTTACTGGAGTGATCTAGCAGAGATGGTGAAAGTTGGGTCAGGCTGGCAGCAGTGAAGATGGGGAGAAGCAGACAGATTCAGGTTACATCTTGGAGGTGGAATCAACTCGACTTGCTGATGGATTGAATATAGGGAGAGAGGAAATGAGAGGAATCAAAAATTATGCCTTGATTCTCAAGGTTTAGGGCTTAGTCATCTTACTGCATGGTAGAGTCCATTCCCTGATATGGAGGAAAAATGGGGGGAAAAAAGAGTTTAAGTGGAAAAGTTAAGGTGCCTAAGAAAAGTTTGGAATGCTTATTAAACAAGCTGGTAGATAGGTCAGAAATGCAGTTGGATAAACTGCTCTGGAGATCAATGGCATGGTCAGGCAGTTAATGTCACATAGATGGTATCTGAAGACCCAAATTAGATAAGATTACTAAGGAGAAGGTGTTGATAAGAGAAGAGGTGGGGAGGGTGGAAATAGGGGATCCAAAGGGTGAAGGTGAGAGAGCAGAGGGGAAAGAGGAGAGGGGAGGTTAATATTTAGAGGTCTGATGGAAGGAGTGGGGAGTAGATCCCAAAAATGCGATGAAAAGGAATGGCCAGTGTTTAAGGAGAAAACCCAGTCAATAAATTTACAGAAAGCAAAGGAAGAGAGTTTATCAAGAAAGAGGGACAAATGTGTAGGAAGCTGCCAAAAGGTAAAATAGAATAAGGATAGAATAGTGATCATTGCATTTGGCAAGATGCAGGGTACTGGTGACTTTGACAAGGGCAGTTCCAGTGCAGTGGGGAGGACAAAGCTTTATTGGAGTTGGCTAAGGAGACACAAGGAGGTGAGGAAATGGACACATGAATTAAAGTCTGTTGTGTTTTTTTTGCTGGTGTCTTACCCAAAAGTATATGGGTAATATATGGTAGTTCTATTTTTAGTTTTTTAAGGAACCTCCATACTGTTCTCCATAGTGGCTGTATCAATTTACATTCCCACCAACAGTGTAGGAAGGTTCTTTTTTCTCCACACCCTCTCCAGCATTTATTGTTTGTTGATTTTTTGATGATGGCCATTCTGACGAGTGTGAGGTGGTATCTCATTGTAGTTTTGATTGTATTTCTCTAATAATTAATGATGTTAAGCATCTTTTCATGTGCCTCTTGGCCATCTGTATGTCTTCTATGGAGGAAAGTCTATTTAGGTCTTCTGCCCATTATGACCCAGCAATCTCACTCTTGGGCATATACCCAGAGAAAACCATAATTCCAAAAGATACACGTACCCCAATGTGCATTGCAGCATTATTTACAATAGCCAGGACATGTAAGCAACGTAAATGTCCATCAACAGAGGAATGGAAAAGAAGATGTGGTACACATCTGCAATGGAATATTACTCAGCCATAAAAAAGAACGAAGTTGTGCCATTTGCAGAGACATGGATGGACCTAGAGATTGTCATACAGAGTGAAGTAAGTCAGAAAGAGAAAAACAAATATCTTATATTAACACATATGTGGAATTTAGAAAAAGGTACAGATGAACCTATTTGCAAAGCAGAAATAGAGACACAGACATAGCGAACAAACGTATATACACCAAGTGCCGGCGGGGAGTGGTGGGATGGACTGGGAGATTGGGACTGATGTATGTACACTATTATGTATGAAGTAGAAGGCTGCTGAGGGCCTACTGTATAACACGGGGAAAAAAAAGAAGGTACAATCTGCTTGCAGGACATAAGTTAAGTTAACCTTAAAAATGCATTCCAATATACATTTGGTGCAGACAAATACTGTTTGATTCCACTTTTACGAGGTACCTAGAATAGTCAAATTCATAGAGTCAGAAAGTACATTGGTAGATGCCAGGGGCCAGGGGTTGGGAGGGGGAATGGGGAGTTAGTGCTTAATGGAGACAGAGTTTCTGTTTAGGAAGGTGAAAAATTCGGAAGATGGACGATGGTGAGAGTTGCACAACAATGTGAAGGTACTTAATGCCACTGAACTGTACAGTTAACTATGGTTAAAATAGTATGTTTTATATTATGTGGCTTTTACCACAATAAAAAAACATTTTAAAAAAAGTGTATGGGTAATATATTAGATATGCATTTAAGATGGAAAATAGAGTTTGCATTCTGATGGCCGCAACCCTGTGAGAGGGAGACACTCCACACAGAAGACAGAAAAAGAGTGTTTATAGGGGTCATTGCCTGAGGACCCAGAGCAGCAAGGAGGGGTTGGCCCTTGATAAGAATGAGGATGCTGCATACACTGTGGGAAGGAAAGGTGGAGGATGGGTGGAGACGACGGTGGGAAGAAGGGAGCTCTTGTTGAATTGCTATTGTACGATCGTGAACTCCTGTGCATCTCAGGCCAGGGTTGAGAGCTGAGCCCCACTAGAGCAGTTTCTCCTTTTCATTTAACCACTGGCCCCAAGGGCAGCTATCTGCTTCATAAGTGGGTACCATTTTGTGATTGAGTCAGATAAAAATTGCTAACAAAACTGTAAGCAAGATGGTCAAAAATCAGGCACTGTTCCAGGCTCTTGAGAACAAAATCCATAGACATGCTGATGGATTGGATAGAGGGAGAAAGAAAATGGGAAAAATCAAGGATAATGCCTGCATCAGTGTACAGACACAACAAATAGATCCATGTCCTCATGAGCTTACATTCTAGTGAGAGGAGAGATGGATAATGAATAAGAAACATAATAACCAGAAAATTATATTGCAAGTCAGAGGTGATAGATGCAATGGAGAAAAAAGGAGAGTTGGGCAAAGAGGACCAGGACTGCAGGGGAAAGGAAAGGGAGGGCTGTAGTATTAAAAATGGTGATGAGGATGGGCCCCATTGACAAGGGAAGACTTGAGCAAAGACTTGCAAGAGGTGAGCACTGTGAGAGGGGCACTGCAGACAGAGGGGAAGGCTAGGGCAAGGCCCCTGTGATGGGAGATAGCAGTGCGCCTGCAGTGGTGAAGGACAGCATGGAGCCCAGTGCTGGTGGAGCAGAGCCCGCAAAAGAAAGAGTGATGGGCAGAACCTCAGAGAGGGAATGGGTCAGTTTCTGTGTGGTCCTGCTGGATTGGCCATCCTAAGGATTTGAGGTTTTGCTCTCAGTGAAAACTGTGGCAAGGTTTTTTTTTTTTTTAGTTGAAATATAGTTGATTTACAGTGTTGTGTTAGCTGCAGGTGTATAGCATATATATATATATATATATATATATATATATAAAATTTTCTAGATTCTTTTCCATTATGTTATTATAAAATATTGAGTATAGTTCCCTGCGCTATCCAGTAGATCCTCGTTGGTTACCTCTTTTATATATAGTAGTGTGTATATGTTAATCCCAAACTCCTAATTTATCCTTCCTCCCCACCTTTCCCCTTTTGTGGGTCTATTTCTGTTTTGTATATAAGTTCATTTGTATCTTTTTATTTTAGATTGCACGTATAAGTGATATCATATGGTATTTGTCTTTGTCTGGCTTAACTTCACTTAGTATGATAATTTCTAGGTCCATCCATGTGCTGCAAATGGCATTATTTCATTCTTTTGTATGGCTGGGTAATAGTCCATTGTATAAATATACCACTTCTTCTTTATCCACTCATGGACACTTAGGTGGCTTCCATGACCTGGCTGTTGTAAATAGTGCTGCAATGAACATTGGGGTGCATGTATCTTTTCGAATTATAGTTTTCTCCAGATACATGCCCAGGAGTGGAATTGCTGGATCATATGGTAATTCTAGTTTTAGTTTTATAAAGAAGCTCCATACTGTTCTCCATAGTGGCTGCACCAATTTACATTCCCACCAACAGTGTAGGAGGGTTCCCTTTTCTCCACACCCTCTCCAGCATTTCCTGTTTACAGACTTTTGATGATGGCTAAGGCAGGCTTTTGAGGAGAGGAATGATATGATCTGTTCACTAAGTTGGGGCCCCAAGAGAAGGTGAGGGTTTGCAAGCGAGAGAAAGAGAACCGCACACTTCATTGTGAGAATTTTGAAGCTCAGGGATCAGTGCAATATCCAAGTAAAAATTCAGAGGCCCTCTGTGTTCCTAACAATATTCCACAGGCTATGGGACTGACCTTTCTAGAAGGCAAATCTGATCAAGGAACTTTTCTGCTTCAAAACCTCCGTGCTTCCCATTGCCTGCAGACTAAGTCCATATTCCTTTAACAAGAAACAGAGTCCCTCACAATCTGGCCCCTGCTGGTCTTTGCAGGTCTGTCTCCCTCCATTCCTTCCCTGGCACACAGTTCCTTCTGTTACAATGCCCTTCTCTAAACACTTAACTCTTCCTCATGCTTCACAGCCCAGATCTAATAACTTCTGTGAAACCCCTGCACCGCTTCCCTGGGTCTCTTCTGAGGCAGAACTAACCTATTCCTCCTCTGCCGTCTGAAAGTTCATATTACACAGACGCGTAGTATGAACCCACACGTCTGAGATGCAGGCAGTACCTGTAGTACAGTGACCATGGGCTTTAGAATTCAACTAACCTGGATTAAAATACCAAGCCCTTGCTTGCTGTATATAGCTTTAAGCATGTTATTTAATTTTTCTACACTCATTTTCTTATAAGGGTAATATGCCTATTTTATAGGATGGGTGTCAAGATTATATGAGATAACAAGTAAGTCATCCAATATAGGGACGGGCACACAACAGTTCTCAAAAAAGTATTATTCCCCTCCAGACCTCAAGCTCCACCAGGGCAGAAAACATGTTTTATTTATATTATATACGTTCCATTGTCAAATGGTCCCTGACATGCAAAAGGTGCTTTATAGACATTCAAACCTGAATGAATAGACCCTGTCTTCCCAGAAACATTTGTTTCTTAGAGATGCAGCATCTTAGAGGTGCAAGGGTCAGGGTGGTGATTCTAAAGCAGTCTGTGGCATGTACATCCTTGTGGGGCTCATATCAAGCCAATCACGTCCCTTCGGCAGCTGCAGGAGCCCTTGTTGTTTGTCTCTAGGGAACACTCATCAGTTCTCTCCGTGAACATTTTTCTCTTTTCTCTTTGGAACTTCTGTCACAGTGTGTCACTTCTCATTTCCTTCTCAGCTGTTCTCCCATTCCTCGCCTTGTTTGTACTGTCTTCCTCCACCACACACCATCTGGCTCTTCCTCGCCTGCCCTGAGCTCAGGCTTTCTAACTGTCCACAAGCCTCCCTGGGGCACCCTGGGCCCTCTGGGTCGGCAGACTACTGCTAGCAGCCCTGCTCTGAAGCTTACCTGAGATCAACGCCTGACAATGAGAGAGTTTACTTCTGGGAAACTCACTTTGCCAGTTACCTTCGATGAGCCAAGAGAGTGTGGAGCAGGTGGTGATCTTCCAAACACAATATGATCATGTGTTTCATCCTGGAATATTGAGAAGCTTGTAGGGCAGATACAGGAAAAGGCATTTTTGCCCATTATTTTCAACCTCCTCCAGGATCAGTCAAATGAAGCAGCCCCAGTGCAGTGGATCAAGCATGGACTCTAGACTCACATGGACATACGTTTGTGTCCGTGCTCTGCATGTTCCAAGTGGTGTCTTACATGTGTTTCTTAAGTTCTCTAAACCTTAGTTTCTTTGTTTGTAAAACTGAGATTCCAGTACCTATCACTCAGTGTTATTAGTTGATACCATGTGTATCATGTATCGATGCATGACAAATCAGCTCAAAATTTAGTGGCTTAAAACAGCAATATCTGTTTATTAGTCTGGCCTCGAAAGTCATACAACATCACTTCCACTAGAAGTGAGTAACAACTGCCAACCCAAATCAACGGGAGAGGGATTAGACCCCTCCTCCTTTAGAAGGAGTGTCAAAATTTTCTGGGTGTGCTTCAAAAGCACTACAGCATGTGAAATGCCTGGTCTTCAATAAGTGATGACAATGATTATTATTTTGTTTTTATTGAGGTGTAGCTGATTTACAATATTTCATTAGTTTCAGGTGTACAGCATAGTGATTCAGGTTATTTTTTTTGTAGATTATATTCCATTACAGATTATTACAAGCTATTGCATATATTTCCCGGTGCTATACAGTAAATCCTTGTTCCTTATCTATTTTATGTGTAGTAGTTTGTATCTGTTAATCCCATATTCCTAATTTGTTGCTCCCACTTTTTTTTTTTTTTTTTTTTTTTTTTTTTTTGCGGTACGCGGGCCTCTC
>NC_041217.1:61668994-61697237 GCF_002837175.3 Physeter macrocephalus
GACCGGGGCACGAACCCGTGTTCCCTGCATTGGCAGGCGGACTCTTAACCACTGCGCCACCAGGGAAGCCTGCTCCCACTTTTGGCAATCATAAATTTGCTTTCTATGTCTGTGAGTCTGTTCCGTTTTGTGTATACATTCATTTGTATTTTTTAGATTCCTCATATAAATGATATCATACAGTATCTGCCTTCTCTGACTTATTTCACAAAGTATAATAATCTCTAGGTCCATCCATGTTGTTGCAAATGGCAATATTTTATTCTTTCTTATGGCTGAATAATATTCCATTGCATAGCATATATATATATATATATATATATATATATCTCATCTTAAGCCAGTCGACTGTTGATGGGCACTTGGGTTGTTTCTTGGCTATTGTAAATAGTGCTGCTATAAATATTGGGGTGCATGTGTCTTTTCAAATTAGAGTTTTCTTTTTTTCCAGATATGTACCTAGAAGTGGGATTGCTGAATCATATGGTATCTCTATTTTTGTTTTTTTAAGGGAACTCCATATTATTTTCCATAGTGGCTGCACCAATTTGCATTCCCACCAACAGTGTAGGAAGTTTCTGTTTTCTCCACACCGTCCCCAGCATTGATTGTGTACAGACTTTTTGATGATGGCCATTCTGACCGGTGTGAGGGGATACCTCACTGTAGTTTTGAGTTGCATTTCTCTAATACTTAGCGATGTTGAACATCTTTTCACGTGTCTATTGGCCATCTGTATGTCTTCTTTGGAAAAATGTCTATTTAGGTCTTCTCCCCATTTTTTGATTGGGTTGTTTGTTTTTTCGATATTAAAGGGGAATAAGCTGTTTGTATTTTGGATATTAACCCCTTATTTGTCACATCATTTGCAAATATTTACTCCCATTCCATAGGTTGCCTTTCTGTTTTACTGATGGTTTCCTTTGCCTTTTCATTTTACTTAACTTTGTCTGTATGAATTTAGGAGAAACAGTTACCCCACTGTGGTCTTCAAGGGGTGTTTTTATGTGGCCGTGTCCCTGTGTAGACTGGGTGTGTCCAATATCTCTGGTGCAAGGGCTGGTTTCAAAATGGATGCCAACCACCTCTTTCTTCAGGGTGTGCTGGCTGTTGTGCCCTTGATAGTGGGTATGGTTGGTGTTGGGGGGATCTAAAGCCTGTGCAGGGTGTGAGGTGGGACTTCCTCTGTGCTCTGTAGCTTTGCTGTCCTGTCAGGGGTAGGCCTGCTCTCCAGTTGTTGATGTAGAAGCCCTAAGGGTCAGCCTTAATCAGGCTCTGTTGCCTTTGAGTGTGTGCCCTGCCCCAAAGGAGGTAATTGCTGAAGGAAGTGAGGCCCGTGCACTCACAGAGGACCTGTATGCCACCTGTACAGGTGTCCATGATTATGCACAGAGGCAGCCCAAGGTTGTGTCCCTTCCCCTGTTGTGTTAGTCCCAGATCTAGTGCAAGGCTGTGGTGTAGAGTAGCCAAGGTGCTGTGGCTTCAGGAATTGGGGTGGGGTGCGGCCAGTGCAAGGCTCTCTCCATCCTGATTGTTGGCAAACCAGCCCACGTGCACTCCTCGTGAGTAGAGTCTAAGTTCTTCAGCCCTTCTGTCTGTCCAAGTGGTTCACCATTTTTTGTTTTTTGGTTTTTCACTTGTTTGTTTGTTTGGCCATACCACACGGCTTGTGGGGTCTTAGTTCCCAGACCAGGGATCAAACACAGGCCCTTGCCAGTGAAAGCATGCAGTCCTAACCACTGGACTGCCAGGGAATTCCCCCAGTGGTTCTCCTAGAAGCCAAGGTGGCTTGTCTCCTCCACACAAGACTCCAGGACTGGGATGCCCAGATTGTGGCTCAACCTGCTTGCTCCCCAGGGTGAAGGTCCACCCATGCGGACCTTCTCTTCCTTTCAGACCTCTCCCAAGGGCGCAGGTCCCAACCCAGTGCCCTCTTTCCATCCTACCCAGTTATATGGAGATCTCTCTTGCAGCTTTGGTTGTGTAGGAATTCTTCTGCCAGTTCCCAGTTAGTTTTCCATGAGAATGGGTCCATATGTAGATGTATTGGGTTGGCCAAAAAGTTTGTTTGGGTTTTTCTGTAACATCTTAGGAAAAACCCAAACAAACATTTTGGCCAGCCCAATATTTTTGATGTGTTTGTTGGGGGAGGTGAGTTCCACAACCTCCTTCTCTACCATCTTGATCTTCCTCCCTATTATTATTATTATTTTTAATGTATATGATTACTTAAAAAATAAGACAGGGACTTCCCTGGCGATCCAGTGGTTAAGACTTTGCCTTCCAATGCGGGGGGTACGGGTTCGATCTCTGATGGGGGAGCTAAGATCCCACATGCCTCAGGGCCAAAAAGCCAAAACATAGAACAGAAGCAATATTGTAACAAAATCAATAGAGACTTCAATAAATGGTCTACATCAAAGAAAAACCAAAACTTAAAAAATTAAACAGAATAATGTCTCTGTCCCCCTACCATTCTTATCTTCACTCCTCACAAACACACTCATCCCATGAGGAGGTGAAAGTATTTATCAATTTAGGCAAGAGATAAAAAGGAAGAATGAAAAGGAGAAGCAAAAATAAAAATAGTTGACATTTATTGATCACTTGCTACATGCCAAGCCTGTTGTTAAATGCCTTACATACATTATCTCTTTTAAACCTTGGAACAACTCCGTAAGGTTCTATCTCTTTTATGGAGAAGAATTCTAAAATCTACAAATGTTAAGTGAATTGCCCAGGGTTCAATAGCTAGAAAGGCATAGGAGGAGTGGAAGCCAGTTGGGCTGACCCCACGGCCTACATGTCCAACCACTGTGCCCACTGCCTAGGTAGTGTCAGCTGGGATAATCAGCTGAGAACCTTTGACCATATTTTTCCCTCCTTTGGTTAATATAATTTGAGAGGTAAGGTACCTGAGGGAGCAAATGGAACAGAACCAAAGAATTCAAGAGCTTCTTGAACCCGGGAAGAGAAAGGCCAGTTTGTCGCTGATAGAGAGCCGAGGAAGTAAAGACCACACATGGACAGCCAGGCAGCAGGCGGCTGGTGCAGAGGGCCTGCAAACAATCTCTAACAATAATTCCCCACAACCTTTCCGTTAACTTTGAGTTAACTGGTGTTCTGGGAATTTGTTGGGTAATTGAAGAGGAAGAGATAATTAATTGCACAGAGACCAAGGAAAATCTTGTCATCAGATTCAGTCTTCCTGGCGGGGCCATGGGTGGGGTGCTAAGGGGATGGATCACAGTTCTGTCCTAGGCCACAAAAGCACTGCCTGGCTTAGACCCTCCATGCAGGCCCACGGAGGTTCTCACACAAGTAAAGGTGAACTGTGTTCTCCCGCGTGGCTCATGAGAACTTGCACAGCACCTCTTCCACTGGGCACCCTTAGATTCACACCCTCACCTCCTCCAGCAGCTCCTTCCCTGGATGCCTTCTGAGATCTGCTTCTGGGTTTCCAGGGTCCCATCTTTGGTTGTCCCTCTCCATTCCTAGCATCTCAACTCTCAAAGCACTTTCCTCTCTCCTACTATAGAATGGCCTTCAAAGTATTCCTAATTCGATTTCTTCAAAGTCAGTCATTCAAAAAATATTTATGAAGCATATACTATGTGCCAGACACAGTAAGAGGCACTGAGGATCCAGCAGGGAACAAGAGAAGCAAAGTCCCTGGCTTCCCTGAGCTGATATTCTAGGGGGCTTTCACAAAAGGAGAGATTAGACCTGGGCGGAAGGGATACAGGAACAACTTACCCAAAATGATTCAGTGATTTGCCCTTTCACATCTGATTGAAATGACAGCCTGTCAGGATGGGTGAAGCACAGTGGACTGAGACACTGTCCCTGACATTCAGCATCAGCCTGGGGCAAGTCACTTGGGTTCTTGGGCTTAATGACTCAAGCCTCTCAGGAGTCACCTGCGCAGCCCAGGAATTCACCTACACAAACCTTATCTGAGGCAGGAATGTGGTCCGTGTGTGGCTTGTGTCACCATCGCCTGCCTAGAGTCTCTAGGCTGAGGATTCAGAAGAAGGGAAAGTTGCTACAGCTTCCCCATGTACTTCCTCTTGCTTTGACCTCTTCCACGTTTGCAACAATAATCCCATGGGCCTTTGCAGGTTCTGTCCACATGCACCTTCTGGAAGCAGATGCTCTGCCTGTTGGCATCATGTGAGACACATTGCCAGGAGTCAGTCCAGCATTAATTTACATTGAAAATTCGCAGGGTAGGAGAAGTTAAATAATTTAACTGGTAAGTAGGTAAAATATTAATTTTACATGGAAAAAAAGGTATTAGGAAACAGAATGAAAATTTCACATGAATTTCAAAGTTAAAAGACATAAGAGGTCAAATAAATTTCAGCTCTTTGGTTGCAGGTTTAGGCTTTACTTCCCAATCCTATAAGGGATTTAGACTCCCTCCCCTTAGTCCTACGTTGTGGACTGGTTTGAAAAGCTCTGGTGTGAGGCTGCCCACTGAGGTACCTCTGCCTTTGGGATACCTTCTCCAAACCCTCTCCAAGCAGAAAGGGAAATGTGAGCACTGAGGAGGCAGCTTCATTCAGCTGTTAGCAGGCTTTTATAACAGCAAGCCAACCAGACGTGGTCCTAAGCAACAGGACAAATTATTCTCTCTCACCATAAGAGCTTCCAAAGCAGGGAAGTCCCAAGGTTACATAAATGAGTGGTTCAAAGATATTACCAAGGACCCAGGTTCTTTCCATTTTCTCTCTACCATCCTCAGCTTGTAGGTACTTGTGCTTGGGGTATGCAGATAACTGGTACAGTTCCAAGCCCTGTAGACTCACACAGTGACATGGGAAGGCAGGAAAAGCGGGAGCATCCTACCTTACATCCCTTTTTAAAAAACAAGAGAAATTTACCCCGTAGGTTTCCCCCACCCTAGCAGATTTCCCTTCACATTGCACTGGATGGAATTAAAGCACAAAATTACAGACACAAGAAATGGAATTACTATGATTGAATTATCTAATCCATATTCTCCCACCTCCCAGGGCTAGGTAGGGACCTGTCTTCCCCCTGAAGAGTGTGGACACCAATACCTGAACCAAATCAGGGGTCTGTCAGCAGGGCAGAGTGCAGCTAGCTAGCAGGTATCAGCAGGGAGGCCACCAACAGTGTGGCTAACTCAGAACTCCCATCTTCCCTCCTCTCCCATCACAGATAGCCCTGCAGGAAAAGTGGGTGATTAACTCGGGAAAAACAAATGTCAAGTGGCTTTCTGTTCCTGAGATGAAAGAGTTTCATTACATTTGGGGTTTAATCATACAATTTAAGCAACACTTCCAAACCTGAAAGTTTTGTCAACTTGGAAGAAAGAAACAAGCCGAGGTCAGCTGAAGCCTGACCTCTTCCATGGAGCAGGTTATGGAAGTGTCTACCTACCTACTTAGGGTCTGTGACACACGCTTGGATGACAGAGTCATTCGGAACTGCAATCAGAGGCACAGTACATGAAAGCTGGATTTGTTGGTCATCCACTCTCCTAGATGTTGCACATCTCATTACACAGATAAGCCAATGGAAGAGCAGACAGGGAAAGGCCTTGCCCAAGGTCAGACAGTCAAGTGTCAGAGGTAAGAAAGGGAGCCTGGTATGTTGTCCACCTGTTTTCACAAAGCTTTTTAGCTCCCACTCAGGCCCACCTAACCAATGAGCCTTCTCACAATTCAATAAATACCTGCAAATAACCAGAGTCCCATGGATACCACACACCATAAGAATAGGAGGACAAGAGGGGGTGATGGGGAGGAGGAAATTGGAGGTGACCTTCCTGAAGCATAAACCTTCCTGAAAACATACAGAAAGTGGGCGTGCCTAATCTTGGATTGAATAAAACTGGAGTCGGTTCATCTTCTGTAGCTTCTATGGATAAGTTGCAGGGCACTAGAGGAAGAAAAGAAATGAAAAGAGCATTTATGATGCAGTTAAAAATAGATGTGAGGGCTTCCCTGGTGGCGCAGTGGTTGCGCGTCCGCCTGCCGATGCAGGGGAACCGGGTCCGCGCCCCGGTCTGGGAGGATCCCACATGCCGCGGAGCGGCTCTGTGCTCTGTAGCTTTGCTGTCCTGTCAGGGGTAGGCCTGCTCTCCAGTTGTTGATGTAGAAGCCCTAAGGGTCAGCCTTAATCAGGCTCTGTTGCCTTTGAGTGTGTGCCCTGCCCCAAAGGAGGTAATTGCTGAAGGAAGTGAGGCCCGTGCACTCACAGAGGACCTGTATGCCACCTGTACAGGTGTCCATGATTATGCACAGAGGCAGCCCAAGGTTGTGTCCCTTCCCCTGTTGTGTTAGTCCCAGATCTAGTGCAAGGCTGTGGTGTAGAGTAGCCAAGGTGCTGTGGCTTCAGGAATTGGGGTGGGGTGCGGCCAGTGCAAGGCTCTCTCCATCCTGATTGTTGGCAAACCAGCCCACGTGCACTCCTCGTGAGTAGAGTCTAAGTTCTTCAGCCCTTCTGTCTGTCCAAGTGGTTCACCATTTTTTGTTTTTTGGTTTTTCACTTGTTTGTTTGTTTGGCCATACCACACGGCTTGTGGGGTCTTAGTTCCCAGACCAGGGATCAAACACAGGCCCTTGCCAGTGAAAGCATGCAGTCCTAACCACTGGACTGCCAGGGAATTCCCCCAGTGGTTCTCCTAGAAGCCAAGGTGGCTTGTCTCCTCCACACAAGACTCCAGGACTGGGATGCCCAGATTGTGGCTCAACCTGCTTGCTCCCCAGGGTGAAGGTCCACCCATGCGGACCTTCTCTTCCTTTCAGACCTCTCCCAAGGGCGCAGGTCCCAACCCAGTGCCCTCTTTCCATCCTACCCAGTTATATGGAGATCTCTCTTGCAGCTTTGGTTGTGTAGGAATTCTTCTGCCAGTTCCCAGTTAGTTTTCCATGAGAATGGGTCCATATGTAGATGTATTGGGTTGGCCAAAAAGTTTGTTTGGGTTTTTCTGTAACATCTTAGGAAAAACCCAAACAAACATTTTGGCCAGCCCAATATTTTTGATGTGTTTGTTGGGGGAGGTGAGTTCCACAACCTCCTTCTCTACCATCTTGATCTTCCTCCCTATTATTATTATTATTTTTAATGTATATGATTACTTAAAAAATAAGACAGGGACTTCCCTGGCGATCCAGTGGTTAAGACTTTGCCTTCCAATGCGGGGGGTACGGGTTCGATCTCTGATGGGGGAGCTAAGATCCCACATGCCTCAGGGCCAAAAAGCCAAAACATAGAACAGAAGCAATATTGTAACAAAATCAATAGAGACTTCAATAAATGGTCTACATCAAAGAAAAACCAAAACTTAAAAAATTAAACAGAATAATGTCTCTGTCCCCCTACCATTCTTATCTTCACTCCTCACAAACACACTCATCCCATGAGGAGGTGAAAGTATTTATCAATTTAGGCAAGAGATAAAAAGGAAGAATGAAAAGGAGAAGCAAAAATAAAAATAGTTGACATTTATTGATCACTTGCTACATGCCAAGCCTGTTGTTAAATGCCTTACATACATTATCTCTTTTAAACCTTGGAACAACTCCGTAAGGTTCTATCTCTTTTATGGAGAAGAATTCTAAAATCTACAAATGTTAAGTGAATTGCCCAGGGTTCAATAGCTAGAAAGGCATAGGAGGAGTGGAAGCCAGTTGGGCTGACCCCACGGCCTACATGTCCAACCACTGTGCCCACTGCCTAGGTAGTGTCAGCTGGGATAATCAGCTGAGAACCTTTGACCATATTTTTCCCTCCTTTGGTTAATATAATTTGAGAGGTAAGGTACCTGAGGGAGCAAATGGAACAGAACCAAAGAATTCAAGAGCTTCTTGAACCCGGGAAGAGAAAGGCCAGTTTGTCGCTGATAGAGAGCCGAGGAAGTAAAGACCACACATGGACAGCCAGGCAGCAGGCGGCTGGTGCAGAGGGCCTGCAAACAATCTCTAACAATAATTCCCCACAACCTTTCCGTTAACTTTGAGTTAACTGGTGTTCTGGGAATTTGTTGGGTAATTGAAGAGGAAGAGATAATTAATTGCACAGAGACCAAGGAAAATCTTGTCATCAGATTCAGTCTTCCTGGCGGGGCCATGGGTGGGGTGCTAAGGGGATCACAACCTTTCCGCCAGGGTGTGGAAACCACCCACTTTGAGTTAACTGGTGTTCTGGGAATTTGTTGGGTAATTGAAGAGGAAGAGATAATTAATTGCACAGAGACCAAGGAAAATCTTGTCATCAGATTCAGTCTTCCTGGCGGGGCCATGGGTGGGGTGCTACGGGGATGGATCACAGTTCTGTCCTAGGCCACAAAAGCACTGCCTGGCTTAGACCCTCCATGCAGGCCCACGGAGGTTCTCACACAAGTAAAGGTGAACTGTGTTCTCCCGCGTGGCTCATGAGAACTTGCACAGCACCTCTTCCACTGGGCACCCTTAGATTCACACCCTCACCTCCTCCAGCAGCTCCTTCCCTGGATGCCTTCTGAGATCTGCTTCTGGGTTTCCAGGGTCCCATCTTTGGTTGTCCCTCTCCATTCCTAGCATCTCAACTCTCAAAGCACTTTCCTCTCTCCTACTATAGAATGGCCTTCAAAGTATTCCTAATTCGATTTCTTCAAAGTCAGTCATTCAAAAAATATTTATGAAGCATATACTATGTGCCAGACACAGTAAGAGGCACTGAGGATCCAGCAGGGAACAAGAGAAGCAAAGTCCCTGGCTTCCCTGAGCTGATATTCTAGGGGGCTTTCACAAAAGGAGAGATTAGACCTGGGCGGAAGGGATACAGGAACAACTTACCCAAAATGATTCAGTGATTTGCCCTTTCACATCTGATTGAAATGACAGCCTGTCAGGATGGGTGAAGCACAGTGGACTGAGACACTGTCCCTGACATTCAGCATCAGCCTGGGGCAAGTCACTTGGGTTCTTGGGCTTAATGACTCAAGCCTCTCAGGAGTCACCTGCGCAGCCCAGGAATTCACCTACACAAACCTTATCTGAGGCAGGAATGTGGTCCGTGTGTGGCTTGTGTCACCATCGCCTGCCTAGAGTCTCTAGGCTGAGGATTCAGAAGAAGGGAAAGTTGCTACAGCTTCCCCATGTACTTCCTCTTGCTTTGACCTCTTCCACGTTTGCAACAATAATCCCATGGGCCTTTGCAGGTTCTGTCCACATGCACCTTCTGGAAGCAGATGCTCTGCCTGTTGGCATCATGTGAGACACATTGCCAGGAGTCAGTCCAGCATTAATTTACATTGAAAATTCGCAGGGTAGGAGAAGTTAAATAATTTAACTGGTAAGTAGGTAAAATATTAATTTTACATGGAAAAAAAGGTATTAGGAAACAGAATGAAAATTTCACATGAATTTCAAAGTTAAAAGACATAAGAGGTCAAATAAATTTCAGCTCTTTGGTTGCAGGTTTAGGCTTTACTTCCCAATCCAAAAGGGATTTAGACTCCCTCCCCTTAGTCCTACGTTGTGGACTGGTTTGAAAAGCTCTGGTGTGAGGCTGCCCACTGAGGTACCTCTGCCTTTGGGATACCTTCTCCAAACCCTCTCCAAGCAAAAAGGGAAATGTGAGCACTGAGGAGGCAGCTTCATTCAGCTGTTAGCAGGCTTTTATAACAGCAAGCCAACCAGACGTGGTCCTAAGCAACAGGACAAATTATTCTCTCTCACCATAAGAGCTTCCAAAGCAGGGAAGTCCCAAGGTTACATAAATGAGTGGTTCAAAGATATTACCAAGGACCCAGGTTCTTTCCATTTTCTCTCTACCATCCTCAGCTTGTAGGTACTTGTGCTTGGGGTATGCAGATAACTGGTACAGTTCCAAGCCCTGTAGACTCACACAGTGACATGGGAAGGCAGGAAAAGCGGGAGCATCCTACCTTACATCCCTTTTTAAAAAACAAGAGAAATTTACCCCGTAGGTTTCCCCCACCCTAGCAGATTTCCCTTCACATTGCACTGGATGGAATTAAAGCACAAAATTACAGACACAAGAAATGGAATTACTATGATTGAATTATCTAATCCATATTCTCCCACCTCCCAGGGCTAGGTAGGGACCTGTCTTCCCCCTGAAGAGTGTGGACACCAATACCTGAACCAAATCAGGGGTCTGTCAGCAGGGCAGAGTGCAGCTAGCTAGCAGGTATCAGCAGGGAGGCCACCAACAGTGTGGCTAACTCAGAACTCCCATCTTCCCTCCTCTCCCATCACAGATAGCCCTGCAGGAAAAGTGGGTGATTAACTCGGGAAAAACAAATGTCAAGTGGCTTTCTGTTCCTGAGATGAAAGAGTTTCATTACATTTGGGGTTTAATCATACAATTTAAGCAACACTTCCAAACCTGAAAGTTTTGTCAACTTGGAAGAAAGAAACAAGCCGAGGTCAGCTGAAGCCTGACCTCTTCCATGGAGCAGGTTATGGAAGTGTCTACCTACCTACTTAGGGTCTGTGACACACGCTTGGATGACAGAGTCATTCGGAACTGCAATCAGAGGCACAGTACATGAAAGCTGGATTTGTTGGTCATCCACTCTCCTAGATGTTGCACATCTCATTACACAGATAAGCCAATGGAAGAGCAGACAGGGAAAGGCCTTGCCCAAGGTCAGACAGTCAAGTGTCAGAGGTAAGAAAGGGAGCCTGGTATGTTGTCCACCTGTTTTCACAAAGCTTTTTAGCTCCCACTCAGGCCCACCTAACCAATGAGCCTTCTCACAATTCAATAAATACCTGCAAATAACCAGAGTCCCATGGATACCACACACCATAAGAATAGGAGGACAAGAGGGGGTGATGGGGAGGAGGAAATTGGAGGTGACCTTCCTGAAGCATAAACCTTCCTGAAAACATACAGAAAGTGGGCGTGCCTAATCTTGGATTGAATAAAACTGGAGTCGGTTCATCTTCTGTAGCTTCTATGGATAAGTTGCAGGGCACTAGAGGAAGAAAAGAAATGAAAAGAGCATTTATGATGCAGTTAAAAATAGATGTGAGGGCTTCCCTGGTGGCGCAGTGGTTGCGCGTCCGCCTGCCGATGCAGGGGAACCGGGTTCGCGCCCCGGTCTGGGAGGATCCCACATGCCGCGGAGCGGCTGGGCCCGTGAGCCATGGCCGCTGAGCCTGCGCGTCCAGAGCCTGTGCTCCGCAACGGGAGAGGCCACAACAGAGGGAGGCCCGCGTACCACAAAAAAAAAAAAAAAAAAAAAAAATAGATGTGATGCCAGATTTTAACACATGAATGTGGGTTTTAGCTAGAGAAAGAAAAAAGGCCTTTGTTCCTGGTTCACATTCTCCACTGACATAGACAGGGCTGCCTGGATATCACACAGGCTCTAAGAACTTCCTTTTAGAGATCCTACCTTACATCATATTAAGCATATTAAGATGCACCCTTATCACATGTTAAACAATTGATATACAACTCTGTTTGAGGTAGGTTCTGTTGCAGTTGACTAATTGAAAGAATCATTTCTGTGGACATTTACTGAAACATGCACTTCCTTTTTTCCATATTGCACTTTTCATGTCTCGAATGTATATTTTTTCCATGTCTCGTCTCAAACATTTTAACAGACCTGTGAAAAATTCTAAGCACTAGGCCCTATGCCTACGGCATCAGATGGGTAAAATGAGAAACCGTGGAGCTTTAGACCCTGGACCTCCACATAGAGAGCTGGTGGTAGTTGACCTGGGGAAGGTAGCGGTTACAGTTGTCACCTACCTTAGCGCTATGTGTGATAGGACTACTTCACATCTGTGTAGTACTCTGTGCCTTACTCAGATCTTTCACGTATTTTATTTCATTTTCTCCTCTTTAACAGCCTAGTAGATAGACAATGAATTAATTCTATTGATCAGGAAACTTTGGTTCAAAGGGGTGAACTTGTTCAGCAAGTACTTGTACAACTAGTACATGAAGGAACCCAGATTCCAAGAGAGGTCTTAACACTCAACTGTGTGCTTTGGGTCACAGCTTCAACTCCTTGTTAACAGCCATCTCCTGAGTTTTCTACTTCATGACCAGGAGAGGGGAAAAGCAGTTGACCCCACTTCTCCTGGAATCTGGAACTAGTTGGAGTGAGACATCATTGGCTTGAGTTTATCAGGTGCAAATGGTTCATTTGAATAAGAATAAGATCAAATGTCTTTCTTGAGATGCCAGGCCCAGACTCTGACTCTACCATGCCAGCCTACAACCTCTGTGGCATTCAAGGCCTGAGCACCCAAGTTTCTCTACACAAGCTCTGTGCAACCCTCTTCTTCTTCCTAATCCTGAGTTGGTGACAAAAACGGGCAGTATGACACTGGAAACAGGTCCCCATCCCTATGAGAAATCTAAATGATTGTTCCCTTTGGCCTTTCAGAGTTTGGGAAATAAGCATGACAGCCAGGATTCCCAATGTTTGCACAAGTTTACCACTAATGATAAAAGCATAGGGTGGGCAAGGAAAGGACACCCCAGTTAGCTGCTCTCTTCCAGATGTCTGGAATAATCCTGTGGGAAAGAATAACAGCCTGTGAGGAGAACCTTAGCATTCTTGCTTACCTGTTTGCTTGGCTAAGCCTCCCTAATGATTTGTAAACTACTCCTCCAGATCCTTGTCCCTTGACCACTTTGAATTCTGTATTGTGAGATGTCAAAGAGAAACCCAAAGTGGAGGTTATATACATTTTGGCTGATTGTTATGGGATTGTTCTGATGGACTCTTTCGACCATCCTTCCTATAATATCTTTTAAAGTCCTTGAGGACGGGGACCATTTTTTGGAGCCACCACCGCATCTACCACAGTGCTAAGCATGGAGTAATTGCTCAATAAATATGTATTTATTTTGACTCTGTCTCACTCTGGCTGTCCACTAGAGGAAGCTCAGTGGGAAATGAGTCATACCTGAAGATGTCACAATTACTCCACTCAGAACTTCCTTTTAAAACATCCATTCTTCAAGTTCTTCTTTGAAGGCCATCTCATTACGTTAATAGTGCTAATACTGGAATTGTAAACCCCACACGTGACAACCTCATTTATAGCCAGACAGAGTTCTTCCAAAATCCCAGAGTTTTCAGAGGAAACCAGATATTCCTCCATCATCACTCTCCCCTCAAGCGTTCTCCCCTTCACTCCAGAAGTGATGTTATGTAGTTTCTGAGAAGGAGGAATTGTCATTACACATTGCCTTCCTGTGACTGCTCACTGCACTTGGAATAAAATGCAAAATCCTTCCCATGGCTCCTGCCCACTTCCTCAGTCTCACTTCCTCATTCGCTCCTTCCCCTCAAGGTCCGAGCCACAGGACCCATCTTAATTAATTTCTTGAACACTCAAGTTTCTCTTTACCACAGTGTCTCAAAGGAAAGTGTTTCCCCTGCCTGGAAAGATTCTCCAAAACTGATTAGTCAAGTCTCAGGTCTTGCTTTAAATGTAACCTTCTTCCTTGACCACAAAAGTATAGTTGGTTTGCTCCACATTCATTGTCTCTGTCATATTATCTATATTTTATCCTTTGCAGCACTTATTTTAATTTATAATTGAATATTTTGTTGCCTTTAGTGGACTGAAAACCCCTGAGAGCACAGAACATGTTAATCTTATTCCTCTCTGTGTCTCTATTGCCTGGCCCAGAGCTTCACACCAAGTAGGGCCTCACTAAACAGAAAGAAAGAAAGAAAGAGAGAGAGAGAGGGAGAGAGGGAAGGAGGGAGGGAGGGAGGGAAGAATAGATGCTTCAAGAGAAATTTATCACTTGCTTTCTGAATCTCCTTCCTATTTGTCCATCTCAGGTCCTTCCAGGAGGCTGAGGAACATATTCTTCTAATCAGAAGACTCTAGAAACATCGGGATATAGATAAGTTACTTTTGGGGTGTGTGTGTGTGTGATGAGGTAGGGGTAGGGGGTTAATTGGTTTCTTCCAGCAGAATGAGGTATGAAATATACCAGGAATGAAGAGAAATGTACAGCATGCAGGTTGGGCATCCTGTTGAATTCAAGAGTCCAGTTCCTAGGGCAGAAATACATCCTTACAGCCTAAAGAAACTACTCATTTTAGAGCTGTCCGTGGTTTAGTACGGGTGACAGATTGTAATCTCTAGCAAATGTAGGTCATATGCTGCTGTTTCCTTCTCTACTCACAGAAGACTTCTGTACTCCAAATATATAGGGGTTCTTCCCCACACTAAGTGGTTCTCCAACACTAGCTGGATGTCTTACAATTTAACTCAAATTCTGAGACTATCAGCCTAGAGACAGCATCAAATCTCACTGATTAAGGGCTCAGTCCCACAGGACTGCCGCCACTTCAGATGCCAGTCACAAGCCCAGGTTTTCACCTGGGCTCTGACTGACCTACCCACCCCGCAACCCTGGGTTTGATAATTTACTAGACTAGCTGACAGAATTCAGGGAGACGGTTTATAATTACTGACTTATTTAGGTATGAAGAGAGATATAGGGTGAGGTCCAGAAAAATTCCTAGCACAGGAGCTTCTGTCCTCTGGGAGTGTGGGCTATGCCACTCTCCCTGCATGTGGATGCATTCGTGTTCACCAAGCTCTCTGAATCTCATGCTTAGGGATTTTTATGGACGCTTCATTACATAGATATAATTGATTAAATTATTGGCCACTGGTGATTGATCCAAAGTCCAGACCCTCCTCTCTACAGAGGTGGAGAAGGGGCTAAAAGTTCCAAACTTCTAATCAGGTGGTTAGTT
Source organism: Physeter macrocephalus (assembly GCF_002837175.3). Taxonomy (NCBI): domain Eukaryota; kingdom Metazoa; phylum Chordata; class Mammalia; order Artiodactyla; family Physeteridae; genus Physeter; species Physeter macrocephalus. Next base: position 61,683,732 of record NC_041217.1, read on the forward strand.
CTCCTGACAACGAGCACCTATTGAGTGGTTATCTAGGGGCTTTCCCCAAACTCATCTCATTAACAAATTCAGGTGTGGTCGAAAGACCTCCTTGTGAATAACAAAACACTTGCTTTTCATCTTTATGACTCTTATCAGTTGGGGAATTCCAAGGGTTTTAGGAACTCTGCCAGGAAAGGGGATGAAGGCTGAATATATGTTTACTATTATAAATCACAATATCACAGCCACCTCAAGGTAAGACTGCTAATGGGTCCTATCATTTTTAAAAGATGACCTAGGATCAGGAGGGATGTATTCGGTCCCTCAAGAGGAGAAGATAATGTGGACGAGAAACTGCCTTCCCCGCACTTCTCAATTTACCTGCAGGTCCATGGGAGGCAGAGCCTGATGTAGAATGCCAAGCAGCCCTCCTGTCTTTCATTGGCTGGTGTTGATGGCTTTAATTAGATTACATATTTAGGGAGATTTACACCCTGGTTCAATTGTAATTTTCCATGGGATTCTAACTCCAGGTGTCCCAGAATGTCCCAAATGTCCTCAATAAACCTCAATTCAGCTCAGCACATGTGGATGGAAGAAAGCTGGTACTCTGCTGGTTTTCTTTCCTGACTTCTCTGTTTTCCATAGCGGCAGGCACAACTATGTGCCAGTGACATCACTGGGGCTCTGTGGTTCCAGCAGTGCTGGGGGAATGTGTAGGCAATTTAACCTTCTTGTCCCATAGTGGGCTAGCAGTCCATTTGTTACCATGTCTCCTTTGCCTAAAGAACCTAGTTTTCCCATATCTAGATCTATTACAGGTAAAATTGATAAACTGTTAGAGTCTTCATTAATCTCTTATCTACCGTACTAACTCTGTGATCTTGGGAAAGTTACTTTGCCTGCCTCAGTCTCCTCATCTCTAAAATGGGGATAATATTAATACCTACTCGTAGAGTTAACCAATAAATGAGCTATTATATGGAAAGCACATAGAAATGTATAATAATAATTAGGGCTTCATAAATCTTATTTGATATGACTAATATTACTGTATCATTACTACTGCAGAGTTAGCTCCAGGAAGAGAAGGAATTGAACTTATTCATTCCTGTGTCCCAGGGGCCTGACTCAGTACTTGACACCTGAAGGGCTCGACAAATATGTGTGGAATTGAATTCAACTTCCCTAGCACTAATTATCTGCACTATTCAAATGCTTGCTTTTCACCTAGTTGCTTGCTCTGACTTTTAGTATGCAAATTATATACTCCCACCTGAGCTATGGTTTCCTGGAAGTACAAGATTTCTCAGTTACCTTTGTATGCCCCACACCATTTGGCTCATAGTAGTGGTGCTTGATAACTCTTTTTTAAAAATTATTTTTATTGACGTATAGTTGATTTACAATGTTTCAGGTGTACAGCAAAGTGATTCAGTTATATATAGTTTTTCAGATTCTTTTTCTTTTTTTTACAAATTTATTTATTTTATTTTATTTATTTATTTTTGGCTGCATTGGGTCTTCATTGCTGAACATGGGCTTTCTCTAGTTGTGGCGAGCCGAGGCTACTCTTTATTGCGGTGCATGAGCTTCTCACTGCGGTGGCTTCTCTTGTTACAGAGCACAGGCTCTAGGCGCACGGGCTTCAGTAGTTGTGGCGTGCGGGCTTTAGTAGTTGTGGCTTGTGGGCTCTAGAGCGCAGGCTCAGTAGTTGTGGTGCACGGGCTTAGTTGCTCCGTGGCATGTGGGATCTTCCTGGACCAGGGATCGAACCCGTGTCCCCTGCATTGGCAGGCGGATTCTTAACCACTGTGCCACCTGGGAAGTCCCCAGATTCTTTTCATTATAGGTTATTACAAGATTTTGAATATAGTTCCCTGTGCTATACAGTAGGTCCTTGTTGGTTATCTATTTTATATGTTGTAGTGTGTATATTTTAATCTGACACTCCTAATTTATCCCTCTCCCCCTCTTTCCACTTTGGTAACCGTAAGTTTGTTTTCTACATCTGTGACTCCATTTCTGTTTTGTAAATAAGTTCATATGTATCGTTTTTTTAGATTCCACATATAAGCAAATTTATATGATATTTGTCTTTCTCTCTCTGGCTTACTTCACTTAGTATGATAATCTCTAGGTCCACCCATGTTGCTGCAAATGGAATTATTTCATTCTTTTTATGGCTAAGTAATATTCCATTGTATATATGTACCACATCTTCTCTATCCATTCATCTGTCAATAGACATTTAGGTTGCTTCCATGTCCTGGTTAGCGTAAATAGAGCTGCAGTGAACATTGAGGTGCATGTATCTTTTTGAATTATGCTTTTCTCCAGATATATGCCCAGGAGTGGGATTGCAGGATCATATAGTAGCTCTAGTTTTAGTTTTTAAAGCACTTCCATACTGTTCTCCATAGTGGCTGTATCAATTTACATTCCCACCAACAGTACAAGAGGGTTCCCTTTTCTCCACACCCTCTCCAGCATTTGTTGTTTGTAGACTTTTTGATGATGGCCATTCTGACCAGTGTGGTCAAATTCATTGTAGTTTTGATTTGCATTTCTCTAATAATTAGCAATGTTGGGAATCTTTTCATGTGCCATCTGTATTTCTTCTTCGGAGAACTGGTAATTCTTCACAGACTTAAAATGTTACATTTCTTAATCCTGATAACAAGGAAATCATGTGGGATATTTGTAAGAGCGGCTGGTATGCATGCATTTACAATCCCATGTTGCCATAATTTATGAGTGGGAGGAGATGTTCAAACCGCCAGAGCGCTAAGACAAGTGGGGGCTGGGAGTGGTTACCTGAAGGCTGGACTGTATATTAGGCTGTGTGTTCCTTGTGGTCAAAGGACATTTTTTTCTTCTTTCTCAGGTACCTCACACAGTGCCTGACATGTACCATGTACTCAGTGAATGTCAGTTAAATTGATAAATGTATTCATGCTGGAAACTCCAACATAGGAAGCTCATATTGCTCCCTTGTGTCCGATATATGCTTATCAGCCTGGCCCTGCACCAAGCTAGAGAGCTCCTGCTCCACTCCACCCACCCTCGACTACCACATACTCTCTATCCCTCACTAGATCCTCACCTGAGTCTCAACTTGGCAAGAGAAGATTCATTTTGAAATCATGTTTGTGCAAAATTAGCCAAAAGCAGTCATGAACTCTTCTTGCTGTGCAGAAAGGTGTCGACAATGACAAAGCTGCCTCCTGTCACATGGGAGAAAACCTTTCTTTGCTACTTCTTGAATGTATTCTATTTTTGAACCAGCTCAACCTTAGGAATTAGCCTTCCACCAGTATCAGGTCTTTGAAGAGTATTAGCAGAGAAGCTGCCTTAGGAGATAGACCGGCCAGAACTGCCAGGCAAACATGGCTCCCTCCTCAAACATGAGTGAGGAAGGAGTTTTTGCCTTGATTCCCCAACCAACATCAACTTCCCCTTTTTAAACAAAGGCTGTGGGACTTCCTTGGTAGCGCAGTGGTTAAGAATCCGCCTGCCAATGCAGGCGACACGGGTTCAATCCCTGGTCCGGGAAGATCCCACATGCTGCGGAGCAACTAAGCCCGTGCACCACAACTACTGAGCCTGTGCTCTAGAGTCCGCGAGCCACAATTACTGAAGCCCATGCGCCTAGAGCCCGTGCTGGGCCACAAGAGAAGCCACTGCAATGAGAAGCCCGTGCATCGCGATGAAGAGTAACCCCTACTCACCGCAACTAGAGAAAGCCTGCGCGCAGCAACAAAGACCAAATGCAACCAAATTAATTAATTAATTAATTAATTATTTTAAAAAGGCAGTGTAAGATGTTTTGGAGAGCAAAGGATAGATCTAACTATGAGCAGCTGAAAACAATAAGGATGTTGATATTTTGCATCACGTGAAGTCTGGAGGTAGGACAGTTTCAGAGTGGGTCAATTCATTGACACACAAACATCACAGACCTAGCTTACCTTTTCTGCAGCTTTCCCCCACAGTTCTAAGATCTGCTGTAGGTCAGGCCTCATACGCTGTCAAAAAGCTTCAGACACCGAAAGAAGAGGGAATGTCCCCATCCTGGTCCCTCCATCAGACATTCCCCATGTCTCACTGGCCAGAATCAGCCCAATCTGCCCATGCTTAAACAATCACTATGCAAGGTGAGGCCACCACAATTGGCCTAGACCAATGAAGTCTCACCCTATGTGATTAGGTAGAGTCTAAGTTCCTCAAAAGGACATAACCCTTTAAAGGAAGGCAACCAAAGTCAAGGCTTGACAGCAAGGTAGGAAGAAGGAAACGGCTCCCTGGCAGGCAACGAACAGTGTCTGCAACAGAGGTTTGGTCCCTTGGCCTCTCTAGGAAGGAAATGAGTAAAAGTATCTTAATTTTAAGTGTGGGAAAATCAAACTATCGTAAGACAAGGATCCTGCTTACTCAGAGCTGCAATCTGGTTGAAGAGATAAAGACTTCCGAAAGTGTTAACTCAGAATGGCTCTACCATTATTATCTGTGTGGGATGAAACAGTAACAAGGCCCCACTGAAATCTTCTACTATGCAAAATACTAAAGTAGGCTCACCAGTGCAAAGAAAACAGAATCTTCTTGTAGTACATGCTGAGTCACATGGTTTAATGGTACGCACATCCCAGTTCCAGATAAATGTCAACACTGAAACGGTGATATTTGGCTTTAGTTTCAGTCTCTGTTACAAAATTGACCAATGCCTCCCTCTGAAGAACACAATGCTTTTTTTCATGATCAAAAAAATACAGTTCACAACTTGCCCGGAGACTCTTCTGGGGGTTTTATAAAAGGTTCTTTTGGAAAAACTTGAAATCATCTAGTCCTCCTGAAGACGTGACTGCAAGTTTTCCTCTCAAATATTTATATTAAGCATTAAATTGGATGATCAAGTTGCTGTTCTACTGATCACTCATTATTCATTCACTTGATTTAAGGTCGGCCGGTCTCTCTCCTAGTCATACTCTCTGAAACCTGGCAGGACCACAGGTGCTGAAAGCTCAGGACTCAATTTTGGTATCAGAAGGGCCAAAGTAGAACAAAGGGCACAGCCTCTGGGAGCCTCCGCTGACTCTTCTACCCCCTTCCTCTCTGGAAGTGTTCCCCACTGAGCCCTTTCTCCCCCTACAGCAGGCCTTCCCCAGCTGCTGGGCCCCCCACCCAGGATAAACGCAAGGCAACGCTCAGATTCCTCAGCAGTGAACCACCATCGCTACCCCAGTTATGAAATCTCTTCCTTCTCTGACCCTGCTTCTCTCCAGAGAGGGCTGGAGTGTGTTCTGGGCTCGTACTACAGAAGTAAATTTCCTCTGGAGCAACCTCGAAAAGAAGAAATGAGTCATGAAGCTGCAGAGTGAAGTTACACAGAAAACTCCCTTGAAGAAATAGCCAGGAGTTTTCAGAGGGCGGGCCAGTTAGCTAAAGTGTGGTCATCTCTGTTGTGCCTTATCTAAGAGGATGAGCTTCCTACCTGTCTGAAAGAGTTGACTAGAATCAGAGGGGTGAACTAAGTAAACTTTCAGGAGGATTGAGTTTCAAACGTTCCTGCCAGACAGGATTGTATGTCCTCAAGCAGGTGTCTTTCTCCTGTGGCCCATGGTATCAGCTGTGTGTGCTCTTTTTCAGGGAGAAGTGGAAACACCGATCCACAGTTAGGAACTGGGGATTAAGATGAAAGAAGAGGGGAAGTGTCACACAGTGTTTAAAAATTAGGCAACTACCAAGGTTAAAATTCCTGCTCCACGACTTACTAACTACACGGGTGAGTGCATTCCTATCTCTAGGCAAACATTCACTTATCTCTAAAAAGGGAATAATAGTATCAATAGCTACACCGCCAAAGTGTTAGGGGGAATTAAATAAGGTAGTAAAGCTACCAGAATATAGGCTATATAAGGGATGTGCGTAGCAGTAGCAACTGCAGCAATAGCGTGAGAGGTTATTAATAAATGGATGACCAAGCAGAAGAATACAGCACTGTGAGACCTATGACGCAGGGCTTGGCTCTGCGTTTCTGTGTGGTAGAGAGAAGGAAGCAGAGATGTCAGTGAGGAAACTGGAGGCCAGATCAGAGGTCCCTCTGGGGTGGAGGAATGTAGGGTGGAGCCAGCATGAGATAAGAACTAGCGAGAGAGGGGGAGATTGTGGAGAAACCACCTCATGGTACTGGAGTTTCCTTTCCTGTTTAGCGGAGCTAAGTACCTTAATAAAAGTGAGCTAATGCTTCTCCCATTAGAAGCAGTCAAGTTACTTCATCTCAGAAGCAATCTTCCCCAGGAATTATTGCACTTGGAATCACAACAACAAGAGTACCTCAGACACACCCAGGGCAGCAGCCCAAGGCACACAGCTCTGCTGCAGTGGAAGAAACTGCTATTGTAAAAAGTAGATTGAAAAGTAGGAGCCCCTCTGAGTTAGGTCAACAACCAGGCGCAGAGTCACAGGGCCCTTCTAGCCGAGAGCGACCTTCTGGAAAGATGCTTGCTGGCCAACCTGGCATCGGTGTTGTGATTAGTTGCCCCTCAGACTGACAGCTGGACTTAACCAGGAGGTTCCACTTTTATCTTGAGGAGGAGAGTGCCAGAAAAGTCAAGAGAAAGATGAAGGGTGTTTTTCTTCCATTAACAAAATACTCACACAGGCCCTAGTGTCTCTAATAGTTAGCCATCAGCAAAAAGATGGTATTCAAGAAAAGATGATAGTGAAATCATTTATTAGGTGGAAATATTCAAATTCTAACCTCATTATAAGCCTATATAAAAACACTTTCTCGATGGATTGAGGATTTATATTTATAAAAAGAAAGAAAAAGAAGCAGCAGCTGCAGTGATAAAAGCAGCATAAACAAGATAGAAGAAAATGTAAGGGTGCATTTAACTTTTCGTGGGATAGAGTGGCAATATGAAAATACAACCACAGATTCTATGATACATCTCCCATGAAGGCCACCTGAATCTGGGCAGGCTTGAGACTGCTTTGACTGATAGACTAGTTGACAAAGTCCAGGGCTATGTCATAAAAGACCTTACAGTTGTTTGCTTGAATGCCCCTTTTTGGAGTCCTGAGCTGCCATGGTAAGAATTCTAACTACTCCAATGCCACCATGTCAGACAGTCCACATGGAAGCACTCAGGGGACAGTCCCTGCAGAACCCAGCCTTCCGGCCATCCCCACAAGGCTCCAGACATGTGGGTGACACCATCTTAGATGCTCTTAATCAGCCAGCTGAGGTCCACTGAATGACTTCTGTCAACATCAGATGGAGCAAAAAATCACCAGCTGAGCTTATCCAAATCCCTGATCTACAAAAACTATAACATATAATGAAATGGTTATTGTTTTAAGTTGTTAGTTTTGGTGCCATGAGTTATGCAGCAGTAGATAAATGGAATGTGTGGAGAAGGACCTTCTAAGCACAAAAGCTTGGTAGGACTCGAAAAAAAAAAGAAAAGAAAAAGGAACAGATTTGAAATTGTAAACTGTTCTATGTCAATTACCATCATATGCAAAATTAAAAGGCAATGACAAACTGGAAAAATAGTCTTGTAACACATCTAACAAACCATTAAGAAGAAAATTACAGTAGAAAAAAAATGAGCAAATAACAAAAAGCAGTTCTCAAAAGAAATTAAAAAGGCAAAAAAGAGAAGAGGTGTTTAACACTATTAGTAATAAAATTAATGCAAATTAAATGACAGTAAGACATTTTTTTGCCTTCAAATTCACAAAGATTTTTTTAAATGATAACAGTCAATACCTGCAAGACTAGAGTGAAGCAAGACTTTTCCAGTACGGGTGGTGGGAATGTAAATTGGTAGTCTTTCTGGAGAACAAGTTGATGATAGGAATCAAAAGTCTCAAATGTCCTTTGCTCAAGTACTTACACTTCTAGGAATTAAAAAGACACGTGGTCAAGCATTCTCAGCACTGTTTATAATAGTGAGAAATAGTAAACACTAAAACATTCAACAGTTAGAGAATTATTGCTAAATTTCAAATAACTGAATACAATTGAGTTGTCAAAAAGCATACTTTCCCAAATATTCAATGACAGGGGAATACATTTATAATTAAATTAAAATGAAGAGGAAAAGGTGATTAAAGGCATACAAAAAAGAATAGCTGCAATTTTATTCACATAGATGGATGAATAGACAGATTAAAAAGACTGAATGGAGACACACAAAAATATTAACAGCCGTCTCTGGATAAAGGGTCTAGGAAAGTATTATTCCCACTTTCTCCTTGTCTGAATTTTTCTAATTTTCCCACACAAAACTGCATTCACTTTACAATCAGAAAAACTTTCTTCTATTAAGTAGGTAATTAAAGAAAAAAATTCCAAAGCAGATACCTCTAGCAAACTTGATCACAAGAACTTTCAAGTATCAAGAGCCTTCTAAGGAGCCAGGGGTTCTCCCTCCAGAGACCTGTTGTGGTCTGTGTTTTGGAGGTGCCTGATTCTAGGCCATACCCCATGGATTCCCAAACTCCAACGGTATCTCTCTATCATCCCTCCCTCTTTTCCACCACCACTTCCTACCACAGGCGCTCGCGCGTGTGCACACACAAACACACACACACACACACACACACACACACACAAACACTTCCATTCCTTCAGTTCCCTTCTGTTAACACAGAAATCATAAACTGACAGCCCTAGGCCAAGTAAGATCTATGGATTTCTTTTTTTGACATCCCTTCCCAAAATGTGTTAATTTTACTTTTAACTAGTTACCAGCATTAAAGGATAAGGAGAGATTTTCACTTCCAGGAAGATGGAATAGACATATGTTTCCCTATTCCTCCCACTAAGTACAACTAAAAACGCTGGACTTTATATACAAAAGAACACTACTAAAAAGTGAAAAGAAGAACCAGATTAGATAGAGATCTTGGGACCTGAGGAACAGCACAGCCGAGATATTCCTCGACTTAGGAAGAGGTTACACCCTGGGTTCTCCCAGTGGGCCCAATATAACCAATATAATATAAAAAAGACCCAGAGGTTAAACCTGTCATAAATTGAAAGTATTGTTAGTCAAAAATGTATTCAATACACCTAACCTACCAAACATCATAGCTGAGCCTAGCCTACCTTAAGTGTGCTCAGAGCACTTAGCCTACAACTGGGCAAAATCATCTAACACAAAGCCTATTTTATAATAAAGTGTTGAGTATCTCATGTAATTTATTGAATACTGTACTGAAAGTGAAAAACAGAATGGCTGTATGGGTACAGAATGGTTGTAAGTGTATCTGTTGTTTACCCTCATGATCTCGTGGCTGCCACTGCCCAGAATTGCAAGACAGCATCGTACCACATATCACTAGCCCAGGAAAGCTCAAAATTCAAACTTCAAAGTATGGTTTCTACTGAAATACGTATCACTTTCACACCATAATAAAGTCGAAAAATTCTAAGTTGAACCATCGTAAGTTGGGGACTGTCTGTAGTGAGTCCCACAGGTTTTCTTTTTGACTCATACATCCTAGATTTGGAACAAGCCTGTAATCCAGAAATGCCAACAGGTATAAACAAAAACAAGCCCCAAGAAAAGTCTGCTGTCTATAGCCAAAGGACAGAAAAAGGGCAGCCAACAAGACAGAAAACATTTAGACAGTAACTGCTCTGCCCCAGCCAAATATCACTGGGAAAAACTATGGCCCCACCCCTGCCCAAAGCAGCAAAGCTGAGTGGGGAGCCTCGACTTCCACCATTGTGAGGTTGTAATGAGGTGCCCCAAGCACGCCACCAGGGTGGTGTCAGAGATGGCCAAGTAGAAAGCCAGGACTTTCATCCACTTCCACTGGTAGGCAGCCCTAACCTCCCCCCACCTTGGGGAATCTCTCCAGTAGTAATGAGGCATACCTCCCACTCCCCAGATGGGAGGTGTCAGAGGAGACCTAGTGGAGAATGGGAACTTTCACACCCACTCAGTGCTAATAAGGACACTCCCATCACTGGAACTCTGATTCCCAACAGCAATAACAAGGAGCTTTCTTAACCCCCACCACTTGAGTGTTAATGGAAACCAAGTAACCAGAAACCTGGCTTTCTAACCTGCCTGAACCTAACAAAGTGGCAGCCCCACTTCCCCTGCCAGAATGGTGTCAGTGAAGTCCAGCTAAAAGAGTAGGTTTAAAAAAGACCCAGAACCTCAGAACACAATACAACAAGTCCAGGTTCCAATCAAAAATCATTCATCATCCCAAAAACCATGAGGATCTTAAACTGAAGGAAAAAAAATATTCAACATATGCCAACACAAGATGTCAGAGATGTTAGATTTATCTGACAAAGATTTTAAAGCAACCAATGATAAAAATGCTTCAACGAGCAATTATGAATATAGTTGAAACAAATTTTTTTTAAAAATAGGAAGCCTCAGCAAAGAAGTAGAAGATATATGAAAGAACCAAATGGAAATTTTAGAATGGAAAATACAGTAATCAAAATAAAATCTCAGTGTATGGACTTGTATTAGTTCCCTCTTGCTGCTGTGATAAATTATGACAAACTTAGTAGCTTAAAACAATACAAACCTATTACCTTACAGCTCTGGAGGTCAGAATTCCAAAGTGGGTCTCACTGGGCTAAAACCAAAGTGTGTCAAGCCTGTGTTACTTTAGGGAGGCTCCAGTGGGGAATCTGTTTCCTTGCCTTTTCCAGCTTCTCAAGGCTGCCCTTATTCCTTGACTTGTGGATCCTTTCTGTCTTCAAAGCCAGCAATGTCCAGTCAAGTCTCTCTCACATCGCATTACTCTGACACTGAGTATCCTGCCTTTCTCCTTCACTTACAAAGACCCTTGTGGTTATATTGGGTACACTGGGAGAATCCAGGATAATCTCCCCATCACAAGATCTTTAATCACATCTGTAAAGTCCTTTTTGCCAACTAAGGTAATATAGTCACAGGTTCTGGGGATTAGGATGTGGAAATTTTTGAGGGAGCCATTATTCTGCCTACCTCAATCTGCTCCCAAAGATTCAGGCCTGTCCCACATACAAAATTCATTCACCACATCCTAAAGCTGTCAAAAGTTTCAATAGATTACTGCATCAACTCAAAATCCAAATTCTCATCAGCTTACAAGTCCCAAATCTCATCATCTAAGTCATTTAAATAGGTATGAGGAAGACTCTGGTTATGATCCAGCCTGGGGCAAAATTCCTCTCCATCTGTGAACCTGTAAAACTAGAAAACAAGATATCAGCTCCTAGAATACAGTGATGGGACAGGCATAGAATAGCAGCTAAAGACATTCCCATTCAAAAGGGGGAATGGAAGGAGAAAAGAAGTCATCAGTCCCAAGCAATTCTGAAATCCAGCTGGGCAAATTTCATTAGGTTTCAAGGCTTCTGTGGCTCAAGGCTCCATTTTCTAAGCTCAGAGCTTCAGTCTTGGGGTTAACCTTTCTTTCTCCTGAAAGGTAGTACCTGTTTGCAACTGAATAGTTTTATCAGCCTGTTTCATATCTGTAGAATTTGGGGGGTCCAACAGCTCTATAACTGTTAAAGAAATTGAATTAGTACATAATAAAAAAAATTTCCCAAGCCCAAATGGTATCACTGGAGAATTGTAGCAAACATGTAAAGAGGAATTAACATCTATTGTACACAATCTCTTCCTGAAAATAGAGGAGAAGGGAATATTTCCCAATTCATTTTCTGAAGCTGGTGTTACCCTGACACCAAAACTACAGATAGTACAAAAAAAAAAAAAAAAACTAGAGACAGTTATCAAATATGCCTCATAAATGTGAAATTCTTAACAAAATATTAGCAAATAGAATTCAGCAATACAAAAAAATCTACAAACAACAAATGCTGGAGGGGGAGAAAAGGGAACCCTCTTGCTCTGTTGGTGGGAATGTAAATTGATACAGCCACTATGGAGAACAGTATGGAGGTTCCTTAAAAAACTAAAAATAGAATTACCATATGACCCAGCAATCCCACTACTGGGCATATACCCAGATGAAACCATAATTCAAAAAGACACAATGCACCCCAATGTTCATTGCGGCACTATTTACAATAGCCAGGTCATGGAAGCAACCTAAATGCCCATCGACAGACAAATGGATAAAGAAGTTGTGGTACATATATACAATGGAATATAGATTGGGATTGACATGTATACACTAATATGTATAAAATAGATAAGTAATAAGAACCTGCTGTATAAAAAAATAAATTTAAAAAAAAAAGGAAATCACTTCCAGTAAAAAAAAAAAAGAAAGAATTCAGCAATATAAAAAGAGAACTATAAACTATGACCAAGCAGCGTTCATTATTTGAAAATCAATGAAATCCACCATATTAACAGGCTAAAAAGAAAAATCATAAGTTCATACCAATTGATGCAAAAGAAGTATTTGGCAAAGTTCAACACTCATTTATGACAAAAACTCTCAGAAAAATAGCAATAGAAAGGAACTTCCTCAACTTGATAAAAGAATCTCTATAAAGAACAACTACCATTATACCTGATAGTGAAAAAAGACTGAATGCTTTTCCTAAGATTGGGATCAAGGTGGGATGTTCATTTTCACCACATTTATTTATCAGTGTATTGAACATTCTAGCCAGGGCAATAAGGAAAACAAAAAGAAAAAGGAAAAGAAAAGAAAAGATATATATACAGAGAGATCAGGAAGGAAGAACTAAAACTATCTCTTTTAGCAGATGACATAATTGCCACAGAAAATTTCAAGGAGTCTACCATAAAAAGAACTTGCTAGGATTCATGAGTGAGTTCAGCAAGGCCTCAGGATTCAAGATAAACATATGAAAATCAATTACATTTCAATATACTAGCAATGGACATGTGGACACTGAAATTAAAAATACAGTATCATTTTCTTTTTCTTTTTTCTTTTTTTTTTTGCTTGCTGTTTATTTTATTTTTTTAATACATCTTTATTGGAGTACAACTGCTTCACAGTGCTATACTAGTTTCTTTTGTACAACAAAGTGAATCAGCCATATGCATACATGTATCCCCATATCCCCTCCCTCTTGCATCTCCCTCCCTCCCACCCTCCTTATCCCACACCTCTAAGTCATCGCAAAGTACAAAGCTGATCTCCCTGTGCTATGCTGCTGCTTCCCACAGCTATCTTACATTTGGTAGTGTATATATGTTGATGCTACTCTCACTTCACCCCAGCTTTACCCTCCCCACCATGTGCTCAAGGCCATTCTCTATGTCTACATCTTTATTCCTGCCCTGCCACTCAGTTCATCAGTACCATTTTTTCTTTTTTTTAGATTCCATATATATGTGTTAGCATACAGTATTTGTTTTTCTTTCTGACTTACTCTGTATGACAGACTCTAGGTCCATCCACCTCACTACAAATAACTCAGTTTCATTTCTTTTTATGACAGAGTAATATTCCATTATATATATGTGCCACATCTTCTTTATCCATTCATCTGTTGATGGACACTTAGGTTGCTTCCATGTCCTGGCTATTGTAAATAGTGCTGCA
>NC_041217.1:61697735-61701626 GCF_002837175.3 Physeter macrocephalus
GCCTTTTTTTTTTTTTTTTTTTTTGTGGTATGTAGGCCTCTCACTGTTGTGGCCTCTCCCGTTGCGGAGCACAGGCTCTGGATGTGCAGGCTCAGCAGCCATGGCTCACAGGCCTAGCCACTCCGTGGCATGTGGGATCTTCCCGGGTTGGGGCACGAGCCCGTGTCCCCTGCATCGACAGGCGGACTCTCAACCACTGCGCCACCAGGGAAGCCCCCGCCCATATTTTAATTGTGTTGTTTGTTTTTTTGATATTGAGCTCCATGAGCTGTTTTTATATTTTGGAGATCAATCCTTTGTCTGTTGTTTCATTTGCAAATATTTTCTCCCATTCTGAGGGTTGTCTTTTTGTCTTGTTTATGGTTTCCTTTGCTGTGCAAAAGCTTTTAAGTTTCATTAGGTCCCATTTGTTTATTTTTGTTTTTATTTTCATTACTCCACAGCAAACATGATTCTCAATGGTGAAAAACTGAAAGCATTTCCACTAAGATCAGGAATAAGACAAAGATGTCTACTCTCACCACTCTTATTCAACATAGTTTTGGGAGTCGTAGCCATGGCAATCAGAGAAGAAAAAGAAATAAAAGGAATACAAATTGGAAAAGGAGAAGTAAAACTGTCACTGTTTGCAGATGACATGTTACTATACATAGAAAATCCTCAAGATGCCTCCAGAAAACTACTAGAACTAATCAGTGAATTTGGTAAGGTTGCAGGGTACAAAATTAATGCACAGAAATCTCTGGCATTCCTATACACTAACAACGACAAATCAGAAAGAGAAATTAAGGAAACAATCCCATTTAGCATCGCAACAAAAAGAATAAAATACCTAGGAATAACTCTACTTAAGGAGGTAAAAGACTTGTACTCAGAAAACTATAAAACACTGATGAAAGAAATCAAAGATGACATAAACAGATGGAGAAATATACCGTGTTCTTGGATTGGAAGAATTAACATTGTGAAAATGACTATACTACACAAAACCATCTACAGATTCAATGCAATCCCTATCAAACTACCAATGGCATTCTTCATAGTATTGGAACAAAAATTTTACAATTCATATGGAAACACAAAAGACCCCGAATAGCCAAAGCAATCTTGAGAAAGAAAAACAGAGCTGGAGGAATTAGGCTACCCGACTTCACACTATACTATGAAGCTACAGTAATCAAGACAGTATGGTACTGGCACAAAAACAGAAATATAGATCAATGGTACAGTATAGAAAGCCCAGAGATAAACACATGCACATATAGTCACCTAAGTTACAACAAAGGAGGCAAGAACATACAATGGAGAAAAGACAGCCTCTTCAATAAATGGTGCTGGGAAAACTGAGCAGCTACATGTAAAAGAATGAAATTAGAACACTACCTAACACCATACACAAAAATTAACTCCAAATGGATTAAAGACCTAAATGTAAGACTGGACAGTATAAAAATCCTAGAGGAAAACATACAGTATCATTTTAAATTGCTCAAAAAAAAAAATGAAACACCAAGTGTAAATCTAGCAAAACGTGTATAGGCCTTGTATGCTGAAAACTATTCAGCGCTGATGGAGGATATCAAAGAAGACCTACTTAAATGGAGTTGGCAAAGGTATAAACACATAGATTAGAGGAATAGAATAAAGAATCCAGAACTACACCCGCAGAAATATATTTTTGATAAGGATGCAAAAGCAAATCAATGGAGGAATGATAACCTTTTCAACAAATGGGGCTGGAGTAATTGGACTAAAATTAGCTCAAAACACATCACAGATTTAAATGTAAATGTAAAACTATAAAACTATTAAAAATCATAGGAAATATTTAGGATCTAACACTTGGCAAAGAGTTCTTTAATTTGATAATGAAAGCATGATTCATAAAAGGAAAACTTGATAAATTGACTTAATCAAAACTTTTTTTAAATTGCTTTGCTATAGCCCCTGTTAAGAGGATGAAAAGACAAGCTATAAATTGGGAGAAAATATTTGCAAATCACACATCTGACTAAGAACTAGTATTTAGAATAAAATAAAAGAACTCTCAATACTCAGTTTTAAAAATACATGACAAACCCACAACCAGCATTGTTCTCAATGGTGAAAAACTGAAACCATTTACACTAAGATCAGGAACAAGACAAGGTTGCCCACTCTCACCACTCTAATTCAACATAGTTTTGGAAGTTCTAGCCACAGCAATCAGAGAAGAAAAAGAAATAAAAGGAATCCAAATAGGAAAAGAAGAAGTAAAGCTGTCACTGTTTGCAGATGACATGATACTATACATAGAGAATCCTAAGGAGGCTACCAGGAAACTACTAGAGCTAATCAATGAATTTGGTAAAGTAGCAGGATACAAAATTAATGCACAGAAATCTCTGGCATTCTTATACACTAATGATGAAAAATCTGAGAGTGAAATTAAGAAAACACTCCCATTTACCATTGCAACAAAAAGAATAAAATATCTAGGAATAAACCTACTTAAGGAGACAAAAGACCTGTATGCAGAAAATTATAAGACACTGATGAAAGAAATTAAAGATGATACACATCGATGGAGAGATATACCATGTTCTTGGATTGGAAGAATCAACATTGTGAAAATGACTCTACTACCCAAAGCAATCTACAGATTCAATGCAATCCCTATCAAACTACCACTGGCATTTTTTACAGAACTAGAAGAAAAAATTTCACAATTTGTATGGAAACACAAAAGACCCCGAATAGCCAAAGCAATCTTGAGAATGAAAAATGGAGCTGGAGGAATCAGGCTCCCTGACTTCAGATTATACTACAAGGCTACAGTAATCAAGACAGTATGGTACTGGCACAAAAACAGAAATATAGATCAATGGAACAGGATAGAAAGCCCAGAGATAAACCCACACACATATGGTCACCTTTTCTTTGATAAAGGAGGGAAGGATATACAGTGGAGAAAAGACAGCCTCTTCAATAAGTGGTGCTGGGAAAACTGGACAGGTACATGAAAGAGTATGAAATTAGAACACTCCCTAACACCACACACAAGAATAAACTCAAAATGGGTTAAAGACCTAAATGTAAGGCCAGACACTATCAAACTCTTAGAGGAAAACATAGGCAGAACACTCTATGACATAAATCACAGCAAGATCCTTTTTGACCCATCTCCTAGAGAAATGGAAATAAAAACATAAATAAACAAATGGGACCTAATGAAACTTAAAAGCTTTTGCACAGCAAAGGATACCATAAACAAGACCAAAAGACAACCCTCAGAATGGGAGAAAATATTTGCAAATGAAGCAACTGACAAAGGATTAATATCCAAAATTTATAAGCAACTCATGCAGCTCAATAACAAAACAACAAACAACCCAATCCAAAAATGGGCAGAAGAACTAAATAGACATTTCTCCAAAGAAGATATACAGATCGCCAACAAACACATGAAAGAACGCTCAACCTGGGCTTCCCTGGTGGCGCAGCAGTTGCGCGTCTGCCTGCCGATGCAGGGGACGCGGGTTCGCGCCCCGGTCTGGGAGGATCCCACATGCCGCGGAGCGGCTGGGCCCATGAGCCATGGCCGCTGAGCCTGCACGTCCGGAGCCTGTGCTCCACAACGGGAGAGGCCACAACAGTGAGAGGCCTGCGTACCGGGAAAAAAACAAAAAAAACAAAAACCTGAAGAATGCTCAACATCATTAATCATTAGAGAAATGCAAATCAAAATGACAATGAGATATCATCTCACACCGGTCAGAATGGCCATCATCAAAAACTCTAGAAACAATAAATGCTGGAGAGGGTGTGGAGAAAAGGGAACCCTCTTGCACTGCTGGTGGGAATGTAAATTGATACAGCCACTATGGAGAACAGTATGGAGGTTCCTTAAAA
>NC_041217.1:61701981-61719581 GCF_002837175.3 Physeter macrocephalus
AATTCACCTCTGTGCTTTGTGACCACCGAGAGGGGTGGGATAGGGAGGGTGGGAGGGAGGGAGACGCAAGAGGGAAGAGATATGGGAACACATTTATATGTATAACTGATTCACTTTGTTGTAAAGGAGAAACTAACACACTATTGTAAAACAGTTATACTCCAATAAAGATGTTAAAAAAAAAAAATTCCAGTTAGAAAATGGGCAAAAAACATGAGCAGATTTTTTTTTTACTACTTAATACAATCTATTTATTTTAAAACATGATTTTTCTTAACATCTTACTAGAATAGTCTTATATACATCAGTGTTCAGTCCCATTTTCTTCTTTTTTTTTCTTTATTGACGTGTAGCTGATTTACAATGTTGTGTTAATTTCAGGTGTATAGAAAAGTGATATATCTATCTATCTATCTATCTATCTATATATATATATGAATACATACTCTTTTTACAGATTCTTTTCCCTTATAGGTTATTACAAAATATTGAGTATAGTTCCCTGTGCCATACAGTAGGTCCTTGTTGGTTATCAATTTTATATATAGTACTGTGTATGTGTTAATCCCAAACTCCTAATTTATCCCTCTCCCCCCTTTGGTAACCATAAGTTTGTTTTCTATGTCTGTGAGTCTATTTCTGTTTTGTAAATAAGTTCATTTGTATCATATTTTAGATTCCACATATAAGTGACATCATATGATGTTTTCCTTTCTCTGACTTACTTCACTTAGTATGATGATCTCTAGGTCCCTCCATATTGCTGCAAATGGCATTATTTCATCCTTTTTCATGGCTGAGTAATATTCCATTGTATATATATATACCACATCTTCTGTATCCATTCATCTGTCAATGGACATTTAGGTTGCTTCCATGTCTTGGCTATTGTAAATAGTGCTGCAATGAACATTGGGGTGCATGTATCTTTTTGAATTAGAATTTTCATCTTTTCCAGATCTACATCCAGGAGTGGGATTGCTAGATCATATGGTAACTCTATTTTTAGTTTTTTAAGGAACCTCCATACTGTTCTCCATAGTGGCTGCACCAATTTACGTTCCCATCAACAGTGTGGGAGCATACCCTTCTCTCCACACTCTCTCCCACATTTATTATTTGTAGACTTTTTGTTGATGGCCATTCTGCCCGGTGTTAGGTGATACCTCATTGTACTTTTGATTTGCATTTCTCTAATAATTAGCGATGTTGAGCATCTTTTCATGTGCCCATTGGCCATCCGTATGTCATGAACAGATTTCTCACCAAAGAGGATATACAGATGGTAAATAAGAGCATGGAAAGATGTTCAATATCATTAGCCATTAGGGAAATGCAATTTAAAACCACAAGGAGATATCACTACAAACCTATCAGTATGACTAAAGTAAAAAATAGTGACAACACCATACGTTGGTAAGGATGTGGAGAAACTGGGACACTCATGCAATGCTGATGGGAATGTAATATGCTAAAGGCACTCTGGAAAACAGTTTGGCAGTTCCTTTAAAAACTAAACATGGAACTACCATACAACCCAGCAGTTGGATTCTAGGGCATTTATCACAAAGAAATGAAGACTTATGCTCACACAAAAAGCTGTACAAAAGTGTTTAAAGTAGTTTTATTCATAAAGGCACCAAACTAGGAATAACCCAAATGTCCTGCAATGGATGAATTGTTAAACCATGCTACACTGAATACTAAGCAATAAAAAGAAACAAACTATTCATAGATGAAACAATCTGGATAAATCCCAGGTAATCATGCTGAATGAAAAAGGCCAATCCCAAAATACTGTATGATTTGATTTATATAGCATTCTAGAAAAGTCAAAATTAGAGAAATGGAGAACAGATTCATGGTTGCCAAGGGTTAAGGAGGTGGTGGGGTGGGAAGGAAGTGTCTGGCCATAAAAGAGCAATATGAGGGATCCTTGTGGTGATGCGGGTGTCCTGCATCTTGACTCTATCAGTATCAATCCGGGTTGTAATACTGCAAGATGTTAACCGTTGGGGGAAAGAAAATGGGTAAAATGATACTAGGGATCTCTCTGTATTATTTCTTAAAACTGCACATGAATCTATAATTATTTCAAAATAAAAAGTTTAATTTTTTTAAAAAAAGATTTTCATGGAATTTCACATAAAAATTGAAATCGAAATCTCTGGAAAAATCACAAGATCTGACGCACTTCGACATGCGGGTAAAATGGGCTGGTGTGGAGCGGCAGTTGCAGTTCAAGCTTGGGCATGCCTTTGTCAGTTCATCGCAGTCCTCACTACTCCCTGTCGTCTCCCTATCAACTAGGCTCAGGATTCTCTGCTATTCATTATCCAGCTTGCCCTGCTCATTTTCTTACATCCAGTAAGAGTCCCCTGCCTGGCCCCTGTAGGCATTTGAATTTTCCACTTTTGTTAACTCAGGTTCCTAACATCAGCAAAGCAGAGTAGAATCAGAGCTACTCATGCTTATGGAAAACATGTTAGCTCATGGAAACATCTTCACTCTTTATATCTCATGTCTGAAAACTGTATGCCTGAGACATGATACCACGTAGTGGAAACCCTTGCAAGTCAGACAGACCTGAGTTAAAAGTCAGGGCTTTCCCAGCTGACCTTGAGCAAATTACTTAAATTTTCAGATTTTCCCTTGCAAACTGGGAACAATAAGACATAGCTCAATCTAGAACACCTGCTACCACAGCATAGGGGCTCATTAATATATTTTCCCCACAACAACAGGACGCCTCTCTTATTCCTATGGCTTTGGGATCCCTCCTAGTAACCAACAGCTTCTACTAAAAGAGGTTTGTTCCCACTGGAGCTTTACACGTATATTTCCCACTAACTGGGAATTTCTGTGCCACTTTGCTCGGCATCTTTCTAGCACTAGCTCACCATCCTCACAATAATCCTGCAAAACAGGCACTTACCTGTATTAAGCTCAACTTGCAAATGAGGAATTTGAGGCATAGAATTATTTGGTTATTTAAGCTTTAGCCAATAAATCTGACTCTAGAATCTGTGCTTTCAACTAGCTTTTCCACTGCCTCTCTCTGTTTCAGGCTTGGCAGAGTTCGGCAGAGCTTCTTTCCAGGCTCTCCCCAGGGACTAGCCTATGCCTTTTGCGTGATCTTGCACATTATAAAGGTAAGGCTGACAATGATATATTCCTGGTCAGCCTCGGTTTACAACCTTGGAAAGATTTTGAGAACCCCATCTCTGTTTCACCCTCCTCCCCTGACACATGAAATCTTTTGGGGTGAGCATGTGACTCAGGTACCTGTAGGCTGCGCTGTGTTGGGAGATTTTCAGATACCACTGGCCAAGCACAGGGTGTTATTATCAAGGACGTTTTCCTACAGCAGCTTTATTGGCATCTCTTTCACAATCCGATGATCTTTTATTGGCACTAACTTATATTGGCAAAGAGAAGGGGACAAAAAACACACAAAACAGGCTGAGTGAAATATCACCTCTCCCCTGAGGATCGTTTGCTGGCTGAGCCGCTCAAAGCTTGTCACTCACCGGAGATGAAGAGACTCAGGAAAAACAAGCACTCCCTGGCTCTTGACAGAGTGTCCAGGAGCTTCCCAGGATATGAAACCAGAGAAATGCCTTCAGCTAATTTCTCAATGGTTAAGACTCTCCAGTAAGACAAAGCTGGATTTGATTCCTGGCTTTCCACTTCTTAGCTGTGTCAACTTGGCCATGGTTCTTAACCTCTCTTGCTAAGCCTCAGTTTTCCCATGTTTGTAAAATGGACATAATAATCATAATAATGCCTTCCCTACAGGGTCTTCAAAGGAAATATATGAGGTAATCCAGGAAATGTGCTTATACACAGTCAGCACTCAACAAATGTTAGTATTATATTAGTGGTGAAATTTGTGATAAGCCAGAAAAAAATAATAGCCATTAGTATTGTTAAAAGTGATAGGATTTGTAATATGCCATGGAAAAAGTGGTGGTAGTAATGGTGGTGGTATTTTAGCCATTATCAGCAAAAAAAAAACAGAGGAAAAAAATGACAAAACCTCAGAGAGTGTCCCAGGGGAAGCTTTCTTCCCACAGAAGTTGTATTTGTCAGAAATTTTCTGCATTTGAATATTTTAAAATTAAACCATGTTTTCCTATTAGATTATTATTCCAGAACTGTTTTCTCTTCAATTTTGATAAATTCAATCTTTTCTTTAAATAATGGGCGGGCTTCATCTCTTTCTATCTTTGTGACCTTGGGCAACATTGTTTACCTCTTTCAATATCAATTTTCTTATCTAAAAAATTAAGTTCCAGAATCACCTGAGATAATGGACATGAAAGTGCTTTGTAAAAGTATAAACCTCCCCCTTCCCCATAGAAATGCTGAGTTATAATGGCTCCAGTTCTACTCTCAGTTGTGTTCCTTACTTAAGACTTTTGTGAAGTATACTTTCAATGAGAAAATAACAACCATTTAATTTCTTCTATAAGTTTGAATTTTGTGTAGCGTATTATCTTAAAAGAAGACAAAACTTTGGAGAAAACTGTGCTAATGGGGTACAAGCATTTAGTGTGAAGAATATTTGAAACACTTGATTAATACCTTAGGAAGGTGATAAAATTCTCCCCATTTGCAGGAAGGCAGACCAATAGTTGAAGAACAGGATTTCTGAGAGGTTATCACAGAATCAGTCTCTTTGACTTCAGTCTCTCCTATTTCCAGGACAGCCTGGAAAATATGACCAAATTAATCCTACTAATATATTGGTTTTCATCGTATTGCTCCCTTGCTCAAGAATTCCCAGGAGTCTTTATCTACATGAAAATCTCCAGCTCCTTAGCCTGATATTTCACTATCTTACTTTCTAATATGGCCCTACCTCCCTTCTATGGCTTGGTCCCTGCCTTTCTCCATAATTTGCATATTCTACTCCATCCCTGCTTCATTGTCTCCTGGACAGTGCACATGTATCTCCTACTCCAAAGTGTGTTCCTGTTATACCCTTACCTCTTTGCTTCTCCTTTACTCATTCATCTACTTGAATTCTATCTTCCCCTATTTATTTTCTTCTTTTTGCCCATCTATATTTTCTTAGTTTTCTGCAATATTTGTTATTTAAATCCTAGGTGTTCCTAGGGCCTAGCTTCCATACTTCCTTCCCCCAAAGTCCTGGCTGGCTTTGATAACTGCTTCTGTGATTACTATCTGGACCACCTGCCAGAGCTCTTAGCTTTCCTGTGGGTGGATCTTTCTCCCCAAAGAGACTGTTTTGCTGTAGGGCCCAGGCCAGGCCTTTTCTTTCCCATGCATTGTGTTTTGTTTGTTCCATGACTCTTTCCAGAAAGGTTTTAGGACAACTTACAAGAACACACACACACACACACACACACACACACACACACACACACACACACACGATTACAAAATACAAATAGTACGAGGCGGAAGAGGGGGCCAATGAAGATAAATAGGCAGTACAGACTCTGACTTCCTCCAAGGTCTCTCAACCCCAGGTACTATGTTCTAATACCTCATTAATACCTTTTAATGAAACTCTAGCAAGGAAAAAGAAGGAAGAAACCAAATATAAGTAAAAAGAAGAGAAGATGTAAAGAAAGAATCCAAGATCCTTAATCCTCCATTCATTCATTTATTCCATCATTCAGTAAAAAATTTTAAGTACTTTTACGTACCATGTACTGGTTATATAACTAGTCCCATAACTTAAGTGACCCTCTTCATCTATTTAGCCTTATTTGTTAGATAATACAAATTTTTTTTAATAAAAAGGAAGGTTAAACTTGTGTCCCTTCCCTATTGAATATAAAATAAATTTGAAAGAGAACATTTTTACATAGATAATTCAACATTGAATGCCAGGACTGGCCCATATATTTGAAATCTAAAGCTAATTTGCAAGTTAAACATTGATCCTAAAAGAGGCGAAGTGTTTTCTGAATTTTCTTTATGTTTCATGAGTGCTAAGTTTTCAGGGAAATTTGCATTTATTTAGAGAATTGGGTAAATCTAATGACCAATGAATATATAAAAATTAGTCAACCTGACTGGTATCAAATTATTGGAAGTGATACAATTTTTAAAGATAATGTGAAACCACAATGAAATCCCACTACGTACCCACAGGAACATCTAAAATTTAAAAGATTTTAAACACAAAATATTGAAAAGAATTTAGAATAAGCGGCATTCTGATAGGTGTGTGAATTGGTACAACCGTTTTGAAAAAGGTTAGCAGTTTCATAAGAAGTTAAAATGAACATCTACCCTATGATCTAGAAATTCCACTCCTAGCTATTTGTCTGAGAAAAATTAAAAGAATTGTCTACAAAAGAATGTTCATAGCAGCTTTACACATAGTAGCCAAAGTTGGAAACACTCCAGATGGTTGTCAACAGAAGAATGAATAAACAAGCTTTGATATAGTCATACAATGGCAAAACACTTACCAATAAAAAAGTAACAAACTACTGATAAGTGAAACAGCATGGATAAGTTTCAAAAATATTATACTGAATGAAGGTGTATAGTGTATGATTCCACTTATATGAAATTCTAGAACCTACATTGATGGAAATCAGATCAATATTTGCTTCTTAGGAGGTAAAGGGAGTTGACTAGTAAGAGGCACAAGGAAATGCTCTGGTAGGACTAAAATATCCTGTGTCTTGATATACATTCATGAAAATTGATTGACAGTAGTTACACTTAAAATCTGACCACTTCACTGTCTTCAATTATAACTCAATAAATCAATCAAACTTTAAAAAATAATGCTGAGGGAAATTTTGGGAGATAGAAATATTCTAAAACTGGATTTTGGTGGTGGTTGAAACTATATGCATTTATTAAAAATCATTGAACTGTTCATTTACAATGAGTAAATTTTATAATATATCAGTTATACCTCAATAAACTGTTGAGTAAAAAGATAATGCATTCAGTATTGTACTGGAAGTATAGCTAATACAATAAAACAAGAAAAGGAAATAACAGGTATATAGATGGGGGAAGAAGAAATAAAACAGTCTTTGTTTTCAGATGACATGGTCATCCATGTTGAAAATCCAAAACAATTTAAAAAAAAAAACAACCCTCCTGGAACTCATAAGTGATTACAGCAAGATGACAGGATACAATGTTAATATACAAAAGTCAGTCACTTTCCTATATACCAGCAATGAAAAAGTGGAATTTGAAATTAAAAACACAATAGGACTTATAGTCACACCCCCAAAAATAAAATACTGAGGTATAAATTTAACAAAATATGTACAAGATCTATATGAGGAAAACTACAAAGCTCTGATGAAAAAAATCAAGGAAGAACATAATAATTAGATATTCCATGTTCATGGATAGGAAGACTCAATATTGTCAACATGTCAGTTCCTCCTAAATTCATCTGTAGATTCAATGTAATACTAATCAAAATTGCAGCAAGTTATTTTGTGTATATCTATAAAATAAGTCTAAAGTGTATATGAAGGGACAAGACACCCAGAATAGCCAACACAATATTGAAGAAGAACAAAGTTCAAGGACTGAAGCTACCTGACTTTAAGACCTCCAATAAAGCTACAGTAATCAAGACAGTGTGTTATTGATGAAAGAATAGACAGGTCAGTTGAACAAAATAGAGAGCCCAAAAATAGGCCCACATAAATACAGTCAACTTTTCTTTCACAAAGGAACAAAGGCAGTACAATGGAGCAAAGATATTCCTTTCAACAAATGGTGCTAGAACAACTGGACATCCACATGCAAAACAAATGAATCTAGACATAGACATTACACCCGTCACAAAAATTAACTCAGAATGATCATAGACCTAAATATAAAACTCTTAGGAAATAGCATAGGAGAAGGCCTAGATGACCTTGGTTGTGGTGATAACTTTTTAGATACTACACCAAAGGCACAATCCATGGAAGAAATAATCGATAACTGGACTTCATTAAAATAAAAAAACTTCTGCTCTGCAAAAGACAGCATTAAGAAAATGAGATGACAAGCCACAGACTGGGAGAAAATATTTGCAAAAGACACATCTGACGAAGGACTGTTATCCAAAATATATAAAGAACTCTTAAAATTCAACAATAAGAAAACAACCCAATCAAAAAATGTCCAAAGAACTGAGCAGACAGTTAGTAGACCTTAGCAGACACTTTGACAGTTTCTTACAAATATACACATACTCTTACCATATGATCTAGCAGTTGAGCTCCTCGGTATTTACCAAAAGAAATTAAAAACCTACATCTACACAAAAACATGCACACATATTTTACAGCAGCTTTATTCATAACTGCCAAAACTTGGAAGCAACGAAGATGCCCTTCAGTAGGTGAGTGGATAAATAAACTATGGTACAACTAGACAACGGACTATTATTCAGCGCTAAAAAGAAATGAGCTATTAAGCCATGAAAAGACATGAGGAAACTTAAATGCATATTATTACGTGAAAGAAGCCAATCTGAAAAGGCTAATACTGTGTGCTTCCAATTATATGACATTCTAGAAAAGGTAAAACTGTGGAGACAATAGAAAGATCAGTGGTTGCCAGGATTTTTGTTGAGGGACGGGGGAAGTGGCAGAGGAGGGATGAATAGGCATAGCACAGAGGATTTTTAGGGCAGTCAAAATACTCTGTACAATATTGTAATGCTAGATGCATGTCATTACACATTTGTCCCAACCTACAGAATGTGAAAAACCACCCGTGAACCCTAACGTAAACTATGGACCTTAGATGATTATGATGTGTCAATGTAAGTTCATCAATTGTAACAAAATGTGTCACTCTGGTGGGGGACATTGATAATGGGAGCTAAAATTTGGGGGGGCAGGGATGTATATCTGTACCTTCCTCTTCATTTTGCTGTGAACCTAAAACGCTCTAAAAAGATAATGGCTTTCAAAAAGATCATGCACATAGCTATTGAGGTACAGAGAAAAATAATCACTTACAGACTTCTGGGTACAGTTTTTCTTCAGAGCAATTTAATGATATATATCAAGAGCCTTAAAGTAAGAATGTTCTCTGACCAAGAAATTCCATTTTAGTAAAATTTACCCTGAGAAAATAATGGAGGGAATGCACAAAGATTTAAAGATATGTATTGAACTGAATGGTCATTTGTAATAGTTAAAAGTTGGAAGCAACTTAATGTCAACCATAGCATATGACTGAAATAAATGTGTATGAATGTGTGTACAAACAGTAGTTATTATAATAAAGTTGTAAATTAATATTTATCAACATGGAAAGTGGTTCACAATATATTAATAGAAAAAGCAGGTTGGAGAAAATATACAGAAAAGAGAATAATTAGTATTATTGTATAGTACTTTTAGTAGTATGTAGTAGTAGTACTATATAGAGAGTTCCTTAAGGATCTATAACAAGGTGATAAGGATAAGTATCTCTGGGTGGTAGGATTATGGGGGTAACTTTCTACTCTTTCACAAAAATTACATGTGCCTTTTACAAAAGATATATGTGTGTATATATATATATATATTTAAAAATCTTTAAAATGAATTAATAATGGGAAAAGACAGAGATCATCAGGACTGTGGTACATGTGATAAATATGGGGTTCTTGTGAGTTCTGAAAAGTTGGTGCACGCTACTTTATGCAATAGATGTGTATAAACTAGGTTGCACTTTCCATTGTACTATTGGAAGAAAAATCTGCGAGAAAGGTAAAGAATCATTTGATCATGTGAGTAACTATCACCTCATGTTTCTGTCTTAGAAGTTCACATCATTTTAACTTTTAGTATGGCTTAAAACAGAAAATACCCAAATCATTATTCTTTTGTAATGTCCTGGTCAAGTTATTTATCACAATCATTTTAAGAAAGCCCTAGGTCAGTGTTGTGTTTTACTTACCCGATTTACAGGGTACCATCACCTTCTCAACCATTCTGGGAACAGCCCAAAAGGGAAGAATTCACGTGCTTAGCTGGAGTAACTGAAACTCGTCTACATAAGCAGGCAGATTTCATCTGCCTCTAACAGACCCTGGTCAGGAAACAAAGCAATCTCCCTGTCCAAGAGAAAAACAAAGAAAGCAGGCACATCTGGGTAAAATCTAACACTCAGAACGTTCCTTCATGGAGACAAGAAATAAAACCATCTAGAGTACACTGTTCTCCAGAGAACCTGACGTGGGTCAGCTCGGCCTGGCACTGTCCCCATCTCAAGAGAGAATGAAGCTGAAGCTCAGAAAGGGTGACTTGCCCAGTTATGCCAAAAATCAGCGGTGAGGCTATGATTAGAATCCTTTGTCTCCCAAAGCGCTGCAGGCTCTAATAGGTAAAGCACACAGTGTGGTGTGATGAAAAGACTACCTGACTAGTCAGGAAACCTGAGTTTCAGAGTTGGCTTTGTCACTACCTACCCTTTCGGGGACCGTTCCTCTTCGTGCACAACATGAGGAGGTCCTACTAGAAAATATACAAGGGCTTCTCCAGATCAAACATCCTAGAGTTTCTAATTAGCTCACACCCTCCCCTTCCCTGTCTCTTCAGGTTTAATCCTTTGGGGCATTCTTGCCCCTCTATCCTCCCTCGGTCCATGGTTCTCTTGGGCACACCTGTCGTGTGATCTCCAAGCCGTACAAGGTCAGAAGGATGTTCCCTAGGCTGCCCGAGCAGGTGCTGAAACGTTTCCCCTGTTGCTGCTACCATTTAGCTAGAGTCATATTAATTTTTTTTTTCCTAACTGGATTAACAAGGCACGCATATGTCTGTAGACAAAGCTCCATTGAATACATTTTCAGAGTAAATAAAAGTTTAATTTTCTTTAAGCAGACATCAAATGCTTGAGGATGTGTGAAGCCTGGAAGAGTGATTTCCTCAGGCAGCCTGCCTCTCCCAGGGGACGGGGCTGCCCAAGTCTTGACCCAAAGAGGGAGAAAAGTATGGGCGCAGGGGGAGAGGGTTCTGCCACATTCAGCTAAACCAGATCTCAACCCAAGTGAAAAGAGAGACAGAGAGAACTAGGTTGTGTTATCAATCAGTTTTCAACTTCAGTTAAATTTATTGGCATGACAAGGTAGACACATTGCCAAAGTCAATACAGTAGGAGGTCTGTGTGCATAAGGCAGGCTTTGGTGCTAATGGAGGTTTTAATGCCAGACATCCTCTCCTATGAATGTTTCCTAATGTCCTTCTTGGTCCCCAGCTGCCACATGTTGTGGTTATAATCTTGCTATGGAAGGTCATAGGATTTAAGTTTAGGGTCCTCAAACCAAACTTATGGTAAGGGTCTTCTCTCCTGAAACCCTTTTATACTATTGAAAAACCCTGTGAACTTATATTTTTATTTTGTATAATATAACAATCAAAATAGACAAGTAGTTTCAGGTAGGATATTGATAAAATAATTCACTTCCTAGGCAGGTTTTTAAAGTAAACTTTATCACTAAGGAAACTATCTAAAATTTCCTTATCAAAAAATCTTGCTGTCATGTTTACATTTCTAGTAAACACCTAATTAAGCAGTCAATATCTAGGATCATCCTGCAAAGCACCTCCATTCTTAGGAGAAATGAGGATATGACTGTTTTCTGGTTGGACAAAGTTTTATTTCATTATTTTAGCAGCACAGATATGCACTATGTTCTCATCACCAAGAGCCCGGCCCAAGCTGCCAGGCTGAGAAGCAGAGCAACAGATAAAATATAAACTATAGACAATAGATGATATCAGATCATGAGCAGATCGTGAGTCTGGCCAGCAAGTATGTGATAATGGCTAAGCTTAATGTTCAAACAAGGAGGTGAAAGGTGGGAATGTAACATATGTTTCAGATACAACACATTTTATGGCACAAGCTACCATTTGGGGTACATGACCTATTGGGGTACATGACCTATGTATGGTACATCGCCTTCACCCCACGGCAGCATGCACTAATTATATTATGGGCCTATTATTTTTTGTGAGCTGCCTGTATTAAATGACTGACTGAATGCATTTATACCTTCAAAAGCTAGACTACTTCAGCTGCAAGGAACCTACTAAATCAGCTAGTACAATTCCTCTCATTTTACAAAAACTGAGATCTAGATACTTTTGTTTGCATGTTTTGTTTAAGGTCAACATTTAAGTACTAAGGTGATACTAAAATTCTAAGGTCCCTTGACTCTTAGAACAGTTAATGTTCCATTATACCAGAATCCTACTGCACACTTGGCTTCTGTACTTTGCCCTCGACATATTCACATAAAAGTTAAAACAAGTGTAGAAAGGGGCCAATGTCCACCAACAATAAATCAACCAGTTGGTAGATTTTTCCACTTCTCCTAGCAATTTACATGTTCATTTCAGTAGTCTTTATAAGGAAAGCAGTTTACTTATTGGTTGGTTAATTTAACTGGTTAAAGATACCCTGCAATTTGATGTAAAGAACAAGATATAATCAAAGTTTTATTTATTCTGTAAGTTTAATAAGCATTCCCGAAGGAAGGTCATTGCTGTTATTATTACTAACATAATCACAACATCAGTTATATGAGAAAGAAGACATATAAGATATATATATGTGTGTGTGTGTATATATATATATGTACACATATATATATATATGCCTTCTTGCCTTCTAAATATTTGACTAGTTCTTCAAAACGTATATTTTTCAAAGCGACTCAGAATGACTGGTGAGAGTGGAACAGGGGAACAGATTTGTCGGAGTGTAAATGACAAACGATCCAGCTGTGAACATTTTTGCCCCTAGTCAAAGGCCTTGGGGAATTAACAAGTTCCTTGAGTCAGGATCTTAAATATTTATGTACACTCCAAGTGTTCTTATGTTTGAGATCGTTACTAATTTTAAAGATGTCCAAATTAAGGGACTGGGATAAAATCAAGGACTAAGATCAACCAGTTAAGATCTCCATTTCCAAATCATTGAGAGCTATTATCCAGAAGAATAGCACATCATACTTTGATCAGGGAAATTAAAATGTCCTCCCAAGCTATTCTATTTGTAAAACCTTTTCCAAATTGAATTCCAGTTGCAGAAATATTTTTGGCAGGTCAACAGCAGGGGCTGAGAGCCTGGTCTGTGCCAGCTTTGCTGACTGCAGCAACCAGGGGTGGAAAATCTGGGCTGGAGAAGAAGAAGCAAGAGCTGGTTAGACAGATCCCACACGAGGAAGGACAGATGGTGGCTAGGCAGCTTGTTTTAGCCACTGGTCTCCCCCGTCTGTTCCCTTGACTCTAAGATATAGAGAGTTGCTACACTGAAAAACGCATGTTAAAGACAGAGGTGGCTGGGAGTGAGGGAGAAAGATGTATTGGGTCCTAAGGCTTTGTGTAAGCCACTCCCTGAGGTCCAGAGAATCTGAAGGAGGTATAGCGGGAGCAGGACCCTGGACCAACTAGAGGTGTCCTGAAGTCCACACTGGAGCCAGACTGGTACTCCTTGGCTTTGCTACAAGCTGGCCCAGCGCTCATGGCCCCGTCTTGGTGTCCTCCTGTGGAACAGAATCAATTTCACACATGAGCAGAGAGGCTACTTTGTGACTATGATGCAGTAAGACCAGAATAAGAACACTCTGTGATCATGTCTGAACAGACAGAAACGTGAACATTGCCAAAACTTTCAAAATGACTCAGTATCCCCTCTCCTGAGTAATATGCATGACTGCTATTTCTTTACCAATTACCTCTTTAACATTGCTCTAGTCAGCCTCCTCAATCAAAGAATTACCTGTTTCCTGGCAGCATTCAATTCAAAGCAAAGCCCTGCCTCTGTAAACCCTACCCAAAATCATCTAACACAAGCAAGCCCAAGTCCTTTCCTTGGTCCTTCCTTTTTTTTGGTAGTTATATCGAAATTTGATTTTTTTAATTGAAGTATAGTTGATTTACAATGTTGTGTTAGTTTCAGGTGTACAGCAAAGTGATTCAGATATATATATCTGAATATATTTTTAATATATAAAAACTTTTCATATTCTTTTCCATTACAGGTTATTACAAGACATTGAATATAGTTCCCTGTGCTATACGGTAGGTCCTTGTTGTTTATCCATTTTATATATAGTAGTGTGTATCTGCTAATCCCAAATTCCTAATTTATCCTTCCCCTTCCCCTTTGGTAACCATAAGTTTTTTTTCTATGTCATGAGTCTGTTTCTGTTTTGTAAATAAGTTCATTTGTATCATATTTTAGGTTCCACATATAAGTGATATCATATGATATTTGTCTTTCTCTATCTGGCTTACTTTACTTAGTATGATAATCTCTATGTCCATCCATGTCGCTGCATCCTAAGTCCCTTCTAACACCTTCTTACTGACACACCCTATGGTTGCCCATGATGAGGAGCTCCATCTGTGCAAGGAGCAATAAACCCAACTTGTTCAACTACAGATGACTCCTGCTGGTCTTCACCTGAAAGGCAAAGTGACAATAGTGTCTGTTCTGTGCCAAGCTGTGTGCTGAATTCTGGGCCTACACCTCCAAACAAAGCACCTTGTCCTGTCCTCAGGAAGCTCGCAATCTGATGGAGGAGACAAGGGTGCAGCAGGCAGAGACTCTAACCTCCAGAGTCGTTAGGAGTCAAACAAAATTCAACAGAATATCAAATTAAATAGCCCTAAGGGTGGTATGATACTGAGAATATGAAAGAATAGAAAACTCCCTCAAAGTCAAATTTATTTATTATTAACAAGAAGATAATGGTTGCAGATCTTCTAACTCCATCAAGTTCAAGTTAGAGTTACTATACTTATAAATGTATTTATAAATCTTAAGGTACCAAAGAAGTACAAAATCCAGTCAAATGAGCAGCAAGAATGAGAGCTTCAGACTTCTTGAGTAAACAAAGAATTAGATGAAGTGGCCAGGAGCCTAGATGACCAACCTCTCTAGTGTGAAAGCCTACAAGTTTATAACCATTAAATAAAGCCCATCGTGGTCATGCACAAGCCCATGTCCTGGTCAAAACCCTGCTCCTAAGTAACTGAGATGGCAACTGTGTTCCTTGAGGGAGGGTGTGTGTTTCTTAACACCAGGAAAAGTGAGAAGTAAGTATGGAAAGATATGAGAGAACCAAACCATAGTATTGATAATTTTGTATTAAGAAAGAAATTGTGTATATTTGCTCTTTGTGTATTGGTAATTCTTAAGAGAATTGGGCCTATTAGAGGCATAGCCTTGAAATGTCAATTTAAAATACTTGATGAGTAATTGATGTGGAGTAGTTGATGTGGAGTTTTATGTTTTAAATTGAAAGTTGAATTTTTATTAAGTTTACTGAAACATGTAAGAGAAGTTTAGGACCCTATATTTATAAATTTAAGAGGTTAAATGTATATAAATTATCTTTATTTTTTAACATCTTTATTGGAGTATAATTGCTTTACAATGGTGTGTTGATTTCTGCTGCATAACAAACTGAATCAGCTATACATATACATATATCCCCGTATCTCCTCCTTCTTGCGTCTTATATTGAAGTACTCCAGAAAGTTTTGTTAATTGAAATATGTGTGTGTGTATATATAATATATATATATTTATTTATTTAAGATATATATACATATATTTCAGGAGGTCTATGAGGATAAGAAATTGAGACCAGGGTTGGCAAACTCTGAATATGTGTGTGTGTATATATATATATATATATATATATATATATATATATATATATATATATATACACACACATATATATATTTATATATGAAGTGGTTGCTAAACTCAGCTAGACCAAAAAATAAAATAATTACACATGTAAGCTGAGCCAAAAAAGCTATGTTTTTCAAATTTTAACTTTAATAAGTGGAATATTAACATTTAATCCAAAAAGTAAACCTTTGTGGTGTTTTGGTTTGTTTCTTTTTTGAATTTATTTTTTTATTGAAGTATAGTTGATTTACAATGTTGTGTTACTTTCTGCTGTACAGCAAACTGACTCAGTTATAAACATATATACATTCTTTTTTATATTCTTTTCCATTATGGTTTATCCCAGGGTATTAAATATAGTTCCCTGTGCTATACTGTAGGACCTTGTTGTTTATCCATTCTATATGTAATAGTTTGCATCTACTAACCCCAAACTCCCAGTCCATCCCTCCCCATCCCTCTCTCCTCCTTGGCAACCATAATTCTGTTTTCTGTGTCCATGAGTCTGTTTCTGTTTCATAGATAGGTTCATTTGTGCTATATTTTAGATTCCACATATAAGTGAAATCATACGGTATTTGTCTTTCTCTTTCTGACTTACTTCACTTAGTATGATAATCTCTAGTTGCATCCGTGTTGCTGCAAATGGCATTATTTTGTTCTTTTTTATGGCTGAGTGGTATTCCATTGCATATATGTACCACATCTTCTTTATCCATTCGTCTGTCACAAAAAGTAAACTTTTTTTTTTTTTTTTGTGGTACACGGACCTCTCACTGTTGTGGCCTCTCTCGTTGCGGAGCACAGGCTCCAGACGCACAGGCTCAGCGGCCATGGCTCATGGGCCCAGCCGCTCTGTGGCATGTGGGATCTTCCCGGACCGGGGCAAGAACCCGCGTCCCCTGCATTGGCAGGCGGACTCTCAACCACTGCGCCACCAGGGAAGCCCAAAAAATAAACTTTTGAATAATGTTTTCTACTCAAAAGTCCCTTTCAATGGCATCTAGAAACTCATATGAAAATGAGCAAATGTCATAGTGTGTGAAAAGTGCTGTGAATGGGGAAGGATAACATATGCTATAAGAACAAGGAGAGGGACCGTATTTGACAGTTTGGAAGAGGTCTATTATAAGAGGAACAGGTAAACCAAAAAAAGTGTGAGGACGGAAGAGAGGAGGGCCGAGCCACAGGAAGTTTATTCACTTACAAATACTGAGTCTGTAACAGGCACCAAACTAGGGGCTGGGGAGAGAGTAGCAAAGGAAACAGGATTCCTTCCTCATGGAGCCCAAGGCCAGGGGGTAAGAGGGAGCTCGGTGTCTTGGGGGGAACATAAAGAAATTCAGTGTGAGGAAGCCCATCCTGGGGGTGTAGAAGAGGATCCCACACAGTCTCCTGGACAGTCAACCTCAGGGCACTAATGGATACACGTCAAGTACCTTATATGGTGCTATGAACTGGAAGGCCCAGCAAACCATTCCTTCTTCTTCAGAGTGTTCCTTATTTAAGTTCTTTTTGTTTTGGGGGTCAGAGCCTATTTGTAAATTAAACATTTACATTTTCCTGGGGCTCACCCCCTGAACTTCCAAACTACCAATCCCTTAATCCAAGGGTCCCTGCAGTCTAAACGGACTGAGGGAAAGTAAGAAGGTCACCTTTTGCTTAAGCCTGAGGTCCCGGGCTACAGGAACTGGCATGATTTGTTCATAAAGACCCCTGACGACCCGGAGGAGGATGGCACTTGTCTCTTAGGGGTGCCATGGGGACAGCTGGCTGGGTTAGTGGATACTCTGCAGATAATGGCTCTTTTTTTTTTTTTTTGCGTTATGTGGGCCTCTCACCGTTGTGGCCTCTCCCGTTGCGGAGCACAGGCTCCGGACGCGCAGGCTCAGCGGCCATGGCTCACGGGCCCAGCCGCTCCGCGGCATGTGGGATCC
>NC_041217.1:61719722-61789284 GCF_002837175.3 Physeter macrocephalus
CGAACCCGTGTCCCCTGCATCGGCAGGCGGACTCTCAACCACTGCGCCACCAGGGAAGCCAGATAGTGGCTCTTTTAAAAAAGAAAATAGATCCTATTTTCCAAAGGCCAAATAGGTAATGAGGTAACAGTAAGAAGTGGGGAAACAGAAGGTCTATGAGGATAAGAAATGCGGGCCAGGGTTGGCAAACTCTGACTAAAGAAGAATGGGGACAGAAATGACTCCAAGATGAGGGAGTTTGAGAGCCATTGCGACCCACCCCAGAGTTTAAGCCTCCCCCCAGAGGATGTTGACTTCACTCATACAAAGTATTTTATACAAAGAATGGTAGATCTGGTATTCACAAGATTCATTTTCAATTTGATAGGCTACTGCTTTCAAATAACTGTAAGCTACATCACACATCTAATGGAGTGGATGTGTGTCTCAGGGGGAATTATCGAGAAGCAGTCCCTCCAGAGGTCCTGGGCACACTGAAACCGGGCTCCATTTAGAGAACCATTTCCATCAGCATGTGCAGACCTTCTCTGTGTGTGTAGTCCTTTTCAGCTGAAGTTATCAGGACATGAAAGCCTCTCACTCCTGGGAATGCCATCTGGGATTGTCTGGTGGCTATCTGGCTGTAAGGACTCTGGACATGATCCCCAGTTCTCCATGGAAAAATTGTCTTGTGTTTCATGTCAACAATAGTTGAACCAAACTGCCTTTGACATCCTAGAGTTATCTGCTCACCCAGGTGACACTGAGCAGAGCTGGATGACTGGGAGATGGCAACTCAGCCCTGACATCTGCCCAGTACCAGCAGCAAGGGTTCCAGGAGTTATATGAGCCACTAGGGCCATCCAATATGCCATCTGTCACTGACTTCCCATGCCACCTTGGGTCACTGACTTCCCCACTCTGTGCCATCTGTGAAATGTGCATAATAGCACATCATGTCCTTCTGTTCCTCCCCCTTCATCTCCTGCTCACGTTCACCCTCCCTCTCTCCCACCCTTTCTTCCTCCTCCTCCCTCCCCCTCCCCTTCTCTCTCCCCTTCCCCCTGCCCCATAGATGAAGATAATGTGTCTAGAAAGCGCTTTGAACTCCTTAGAAATAGAGGGTCTATAAATATAAGCTGTTATCTCTGTTACCATGGAAACACTCACAGAGAACCATACTCCATTCCTGCATTTTCTGAGCATAATTCTGGCCTTCTCGCCCTGCTGGCTTCTTGAGGCTATTAAACAATCAATGGTTTTACAAAGCACAGCAGCCAGGTAGAGGGTGGGGACCCAGGGCAGAGCTTGTTTGCTATTCCACTCTTCTTCATATCAATTTTCAGAACTTGTGTTTCTGTTTACTAAAGTAGAGGAAGGTACAAGATTGGCCAGAGTCAGCTATTAATCAAAGGATGCAAATTATGAGAGGTATAGGTATGCCACCCAATCAAAGACCCTCATCTACAGCAAGGCTCAGGCAAGGGAGAATTCCAGTGAGCTTCAGAAATAATATCACCCAATTCCTAAATTTTCTCTGACTCTTGACTCCTCAACTTCAGAACCATGGCTGGCAAAATGTTGGAGTAAAGAGAGTTAAGAGTCTGCACCTTTCTGCCAGCCTGTGACCTTCTGGAAAGCAGGGGCTGTGTCTTTTTCATTATAGTCTCTGCAGGGCCTAGTACAGTGCCTGGCACATAGCAAATGCTGGACAGAGGTTTGTAAAAGAAATGAGTAAGTGCCATTTGCTATGACACAGCTGAAAGTGTTGCTGAGTAAGGCATATGCCTTTTGGCTTGGACTCAAGATCCCAGAGCACATCAGTTCTTGAAGCTGCTTGTCTGCTTTCTCTACTTCCCACTCTCATCAGTGAGAGCAATGTTGCCACTTTATTCTAGTTCCATAGGTGGTCCTGGGAATGTTGATGTATAGCTGAAAGCCTGATATGGGCGAGTGTAGAATAACATATCCTAGTTGTTAACCAAACAACTGTGAAAGTCTTGTGCAAAATGTAAGGGTGTAAAAACGATGGAAAGAGTCATTGGTCCTTTCAGGCAGTGCTGTAATCTCAAGGGGAAGTTTGCCAGGCCTCAGATGAGCAAAGGTAGAGAAATGGGATGGGCTTTGGAGTCAGACAAATCAGAATTCAATGTGTGAGCCCTGCCACTTACCAACTTCCCTGAGCCTCGATATTTCCATCTGTAAAATCCAAATAATAGTTCTTATCTCACAGGTTTGAGGTGACGGTGAAATGAAATAAGTGAATGATTAACACATATTGATTCCATCCCATTAATTTGCCAAAATGCAGGAAGAACACAATTAGGGGTTTTTTTTCAGTCATTTAATTTTTTAATTGAAGTATAGTTGATTTACAATGTTGTGCTAGTTTCAAGTGTACAGCACAGTGATTCAGTTATACATATACATACATATATATACATATGTATATTCTTTTTCAGATTCTTTTCCATTATAGGTTATTACAAGATATTGAGTAGTGTTCCCTGTGCTATACAGTAGGTCGTTGCTTGCCTATTTTACATATAGTAGTGTGTATATGTTAGTCCCAGACTCCTAATTTGTCTCTCCTCCTGCCCCCCAGTATTCCCTTTGGTAACCATAAGTCTGTTTTCTATGTCTATGAGTCTATTTTTGTTTTGTAAATAAGTTCATTTGTAACATTTCTTGATTCCACATAAGTGATATCATATGATATTTTTCTTTCTCTGACTTACTTCATTTAGTATGATGATCTCTAGGTCCATCCATATTGCTGCAAATGGCATTATTTCATCCTTTTTCGTGGCTGAATAGTATTCCATTGTGTATATATATATATATATATATATATATATATATATATATATACACACACACCACATCTGTATCCATTCATCTGTTGATGGACATTTAGGTTGCTTCCATGTCTTGGCTATTGTACATAGTGCTGTAATGAACATTGGGGTGCATGTATCTTCTTTTTTAAAAATTCATTTATTTATTTATTTTTGGCTGCGTTGGGTCGTTGTTGCTGTGCACAGGCTTTCTCCAGTTCTGGTGAGCGGGGGCTGCTCTTCCTTGCCGCACACGGGCTTCTCATTGCAGTGGCTTCTCTTTGTTGCCGAGCACAGGCTCTAGGCATGCAAGCTTCTTTTTGAATTAGAGTTTTCATCTTTTCCAGATCTATGTCCAGGAGTAGGATTGCTGGATCATATGGTAATTCTATTTTTAGTTTTTTAAGGAACCTCCATACTGTTCTCCATAGTGGCTGCACCAATTTACATTCCCACCAACGGTGTAGGAGGGTTCCCTTTTCTCCACACCCTTTTCAGCATTTATTATTTGTAGACTTTTTGCTGATGGCCATTCTGAGGTGATACCTCCTTGTAGTTTTGATTTGCATTTCTCTAATAGTGAGCAATATTGAGCATCTTTTCATGTGCCTCCTGGCCATCTAACACAGTTTGTGTTGAATAATGTACTTACTAGTTTATTCTAAAGCTCTGGCTGATGTTTCAGATCCCAGCAAGATGGGAGTAAGTGATAGCTCTGCCTTTGAGAAAGGGGGTGGGGAACTTACAGGAAGAGCACACACAGCTCAAGCATGAACAGGGAGCCAGGTAGCACTGGCTACATAATTTGCAGTGTTCAGTGCAAAATGAAAATGCAGGGCTGGGGCTGCCCTGGTGGTGCAGTAGTTAAGAATCTGCCTGCCAATGCAGGGGACACGGGTTCAAACCCTGGTCTGGGAAGATCCCACATGCCGCAGAGAAACTAAGCCCGTGTGCCACAACTACTGAGCCTGTGCTCTAGAGCCCATGAGCCATAACTACTGAGCCCACGTGCCACAACTACTGAAGCCCGCATGCCTAGAGCCCGTGCTCCACAACAAGAGAAGCCACTGCAATGAGAAACCTGCGCACCGCAACGAAGAGTAGCCCCTGCTCGCCACAACTAGATAGAGCCCACGCACAGCAACGAAGAACCAACGCAGCTAAAAATAAATAAATAAAATAAATATATTTTTTAAAAAATCTAGAAAATGCAGGGCCACTTGTTAAAAATTATTAAGAATTTCAAGAGGGTTACGGCAGAGTACTAAACCTTGTTCAACTGCATGGGTTGTACACACCTGCATGGGTCATACACACACCTGCATGGGTAATACACAAACCTGCATGGGTTACACATACCTGCATGGGTTACACATACATGCATGTGTTACAAAGCCACAAAGTCAGCCATAGAGCCACAGGTGCAGGGGAACTTGCCATTACAGTTCCCAGGCTTGCTAGAGATCATCATACTGATGAAATAAGTAGAGCAACAGTGTCACAGTGTTACCCAAATATTGATTTTGTCATCACTGTAGGTCTAATACAATCAGAGAGGGCACTGGAATGTTTGCTACAAAACACTTGAATACACTATATTCATATTCTAAACTGAACCTCTCCTGTAGTAAAGGTCATTTCAGGAGGGAAAACTCATAAAAACAACTACACTCTTAAAGGGATGATTAATGATTGTATAAAATATGTTCCAAGGTTCAGATTGCTCCTGTATCCTTGTTCACAGAGGTGCAGGGGTGAGGTTAAACAAAGCATATACAAGACATTCACTATTTATTCAATTGCTATTTAATAAGCCCTTAGTGTATCAAGTCAAGGCACTAGGCCATGTAAGGGAAACAGAAGAAGGGATTATCTTCAGCCAAAAAAAATGAGAATGTTAGCCTTGCTGATGTCCAAAGTTGCTTTCAATTCTAACATTTTAGGATTCCTTGATGAAGATATGGGGCC
Organism: Physeter macrocephalus; assembly: GCF_002837175.3. Classification (NCBI taxonomy): domain Eukaryota; kingdom Metazoa; phylum Chordata; class Mammalia; order Artiodactyla; family Physeteridae; genus Physeter; species Physeter macrocephalus. The sequence goes on from NC_041217.1 coordinate 61,724,507, forward strand.
TACCTTTAAGAAACAAGTCTGGTACAATAGCGAAACTAAATAGAAGTTGCTCTGTATATAGAATGCTTTTAAATGGAGTTTTAAAAATCTATCATTTATACTCATACATATGGACCTCCTACCTGCTAGGATTTTTATGTGGTCTTTCACCTCAATTTTTACTGATCTCTTCAAACACTGGGAGCATTATCTTTTTATTTTTTTATTTTCAAAAAATCTGGTTGTAAAACTAAGTCACAGGGAAGAAACTGGATTTTCCTGGAGTCAAATAATAAGATTGTGGCAGAACCTAGACTCCCTTGAAGAAGACCAGGATAGATGAGGCCAAAGACAGGTGTTGAGTTGATTAAGTCTAAACATTGACTTCATTTTCAACCTTGAATGTGCAAAATCCCATTGAATGTTTCTTCTCCTTTTCCTCAGTTTACTATAACCCCTCACTAGACACACAACTGTGCAATCCTGGCACTTTATCTGGTTCAGGCATTTGCACATCAGAGTCAAACAGTCAACTTTAAAAGGAGTAAAAGGAAACAAGTTTGCGAGAGAAGAGACCCAAGAATTCTACCTATTTCTTCCAGGAAATGGAAGCCCTGAATGGATTCAAATGTTGCTGAGTTGTTAGTCAGTGGACTTATTAGATGTTTGTATAATAAATTAAAACTAAAGGAAGAAAAAAGATGCTATTTCTCTCACCAGACTATTATCCTGAAGTGAGGACAGGGAGATGTTGCCACAACATGCCAGAAGGACGGGGCTTGCACGTGTTATTTGCAGGGCAACAAGAACCCCTAATATACCAAAACTAATACCCCCAATGGGCCTAAAATGTCCCCACTACTAGAGAGTCACATTTAATGATAAGGCACTGAGCCCCAAGGAGTCCCTAGTGCATATGCACACAGCAGAACACAGAAATTTAAGGGAATAGACACGGGATGTGGGAGTTCCAATGGCAGAGATCCCACTGGCAAAAAATGCAGAAAGAGAATGAAAGCTGCCAAAGACAAGTTCATAAGGTTTTGCCTGGGCTCAGAGTTCTCAATGGAGAGAGTGCTCAGGACAGCTCACAACTGTGGCATGGGGGATGTTCTCATCCCATCTCACCTTACGGCCCTCCTGGTACACAGAACTGCCCAACTCTTTCACCTGGTGCTTGTGCTTGCTCTGAGCCCATCACTTGTTGTCCCATTATGTTTAATTTAACCTTCACTAAGATCTGAGGGATTTAAGGTACACTGTTCGGGACTTCCCTGGTGGCGCAGTGGTTAAGAATCCTCCTGCCAATGCAGGGGACACGGGTTTGAGCCCTGGTCCGGGAAGATCCCACATGCCACAGAGCAGCTAAGCCCGTGCGTCACAACTACTGAGCCTGCGCTCTAGAGCCTGCAAGCCACAACTACTGAACCCTTGTGCCACAACTACTGAAGCCCGCGCCTAGAGCCCGTGCTCCGCCACAAGAGAAGCCATCACAATGAGAAGCCCGCGCACCGCAGGGAAGAGTAGCCCCCACTTGCCACAACTAGAGAAAGCCCGCGGGCAGCAACGAAGACCCAATGCAGCCAAAAATAAACAAATAAAATAAATAAATTTATTTTTAAAAAAAGGTACACTGTTCTAATCCGGAGCATTTGGTAACCAAGAATAATCTCAAAACTAACTCAAGAAAAGGGGAGCGTTAATCAAAATATACAGAAACCTCATAGGAATCCAAGGAGAGTCTGAATGAAACAGCTGGGCCCCATGAGAAGAGAAACTGAGAAGCTGTTCAGAGCTCTGGCAGAGGTTGCTAACCATCTCCCAGGGTTCACTTCCCTCTTCTTCTTCTTAATACAGAACCCTCTGTGCTTTATGTGGGTGCATGGCTGCCAGTCTGGCACTACAATTCCCAGCCTGCCTTGCAGCTGGGTACAGTATTGTAAGTAAGCGGGTATAAATGGAAGTGAGATGTATAAATTTGGCATCATCTTCTTAAAGCCAAAGACCTTGTCTAAGAGTTTCTCCTTGCAGTAAGATGGAATGCAGATTTGGTATTGACTCAGCCTTGGTCATGCAAAGAAGGACAACACCGTTGAGGACGCCAGAGTAACAAGGTGGAAAAACAAGGGTCCCTTGATAACTTCATGCAACAGAACTGCCTTGCCAACCTGGACCATTCACCTCCAGGCTGTTAGGGAAGAAAGAAATAACTGTCCTTTTCTTTGAGCCACTTTCTTTTTGGGTCTCTGCTACAGTGGCTTGGCTCACATCTTAACTAATACAAGAATTGAGAGCTAGCCCATAGGTGGAGCTTCCTTTGAGTCACAGCCACCCTGGTTTACTCTGCCATAATTGGACGGAAGGGGCACTGTCTTAATCAGCTCAGGCTGCTGTAACAAAATACCATAGACTGGGTGGCTTAAAGAACAGATATTTATTTTCTCACTGGAGGTCTAAGATCAGGGTGCCAGCATGGTTGGGTAATTGGTGAGGGCCCTCTTCCTGGCTGGCAAACCATCTTATTGTATCTTTGCTTGGCTGAGAGAGAGAGAGTTCTGCTGTCTCCTTCTAACAAGGGCTCTAATTCCATCTTGGAGCTCCACTCTCATGACCTCATCTAAACCTAATTACCTCCCAAAGGATCCATCTCCTAATACCATCATATTGGGGTTAGGGGTCCAACCTAGGAATTTGGAGGGAGACCTAAACATTCAGTCTATAATAGGCACCACAGTAAAAACAGAGCAGTTTCGGAAGCCCTTATAGCACACGTCCACAGATCATGTAGTGAGGAGAGTCAGCTGAATAAGCATTTGAACTCATGATCTGTCACTCAGTTGAGGTTCCTGAAAGTTCAATACCTGGAAGATATTAATTCTGTAAGCATCATATTCTAAAATCTCCAATGGATTATATTTTCTAGGTGCAAGTCATCTATTCTCATATCATTTCTAATCCCGGCACAGGAGAATTTTACACACGCCAGTGGGTCTGGTTCTCAAACTTTAGCATGCATCACAATCAACCGAGGACTTGTTCAGACAGATTTACTGGCCCCCTACCGACACGGTAGGTCTGGAGTAAGGCCTGAGAATTTACATTTCTAGCAAGTTCCCAGATGATGCTGATTCTGCTGGGCTGGACATCACCCTTTGAGATCCGCTGATATACATCATCCACCACTGTCCCACATGTTGTATAGAAAACACACATAAAAAAAGCAAAAACAAGAACAAAATTTTAAAAAATTAAAAAAAAACACACAGCTATTGCTGGCATACTACACAGAGTCTTAAAGCCAGATGCTAATAGAAACACTAAACACCATGATATTTTAGCTTATTCAAAATGCAAGGATGCATTTCTGGTCTGTGACTTGGTAAATAAACAAATACATCATTTGTTTAACAAATATTAACAAGTGATTTTATTCTCGACCAGGCACTAGGAGCTAGCAGTGACAAAGCAGACAAAAATGCCAGTCCCTATAGAGCTTAATTTGAACAGGAAGAGCTGTCATTTGTTGAGTTTCTGTTATGTCCTAAGCCCTTTTCATTAATTATCTCTGATTCCCACAAGACGATAAAATATAGGTGTCGTTATTCCCATTTTCAAGATGAGAAAGTTGACCCTCATATCGTTAAGTAACTCACAGAATCAAATGGCTCTGTCTCCAAAACCCATGTACTTTCCATGACACCACAATGAAATATAGTTGGCTGACACTACTACACAGAGATTTTTAGCTGAAATACCCTATATTTTGCCAGCAAAGGATTTCTTGTTCACTACTATGGCGTGGAAAGATCTCTGAAGGATTGGGGACCTTCAAGTGTAAGATCACAGGGGCTGGATGGGAATATTATAGACTGCAAGGAAGGGATAGTTTTCCTAACTCTTGACTACAACACACTGGATCATCCGGCCAGGTAAGTTAACAGCAGGGCCACAATAACGTTTTTGTGGGTTCAGAAGTTTACTTTGAACAGCAACTGTACATTAAAACTAGCAGGTCCCTAGTTAAAACTGGAGATCTTTTCTTCCTTCAGTCGTTTATTCAGTAAATGTTTCTCGAAACTTCTGTGTGTCAGGCACTATGCTAGGAAGTGTGGAGAATTCGAGGTAAGACTTTGTTTCTGTTCTCAAGCAGGTTACAATGTAAGTATAGTAAGTCCCCTACATCCGAACAAGTTCCGTTCTGAGAGCAGGTTCATAAGTCCAATTTGTTCATAAATCCAACAAAGTTAGCCTAGGTACAGTTGGCTGTATAGTACTGTACTGTAATAGGTTTATAACGCTTTTCACACAAATAATACATCAAAAACAAACACAAAAAATGAAACATTTTTAATCTTACGGTACAGTACCTTGAAAAGTACAGTAGTGTAGTATAACAGCTGGCATACAGGGGCTGGCATTGAGTGAACAGGCAAGAAGAGTTACTGACTGGAGGAGAGGGAGGAGGTGGGAGATGGTAGAGCTGAAGGATCGTCAGCAACAGGACACAGAGGGCAAGCTGCACGGGACAATGTACGTCAGACACATGAACTAACTTACGTGATGGGAAAGTTTGCAACCTGAAGGTTCGTATGTAGGGGACTTACTGTATAGTGACTTTTTCCTGGCCCTCCTCCAGCTACTGCATTTGGGGTTCTCTTTGGGACAGTAATTTTTGTCTTTTGTTTTGTACTTTGAACTTTTAATCTTTGTTCATAATCCCAATTCATACATCAGTTTGTGCTGTTTGGTTTTGTTTGTTTGTTTTAGTGGAGCTATTTATGTAGAGGAGTTGGGTATTTGGTGAGACAATATAGTGAATTAATTTTTTAAAGAGAAATGACAGTGATTATCCAAGATCTTGGGGAAATATTAAAAAGAGGAGGTAGGTCCTGAAGCGATGGGAGAAAAGAAAAATCCTTGGAAGTTAAAGAATCTATGATCCTTAAAAAAAGATAGGAACTTACCCTCAAGTAGAGAGAGAGGAGAAGAGAGTCTTAAAAGAGGAAGAAGAAATCTTTGTAGTGAAGTAAAAAGTGCAACTAGGTGGGCAAAAGAAAGACAAGAACACTCAGTAGAACTCTTCCTTTAAAGGGTTTTCCCACCCTTTGTTGAATTGCATACTTGGACTTCACTGAGTGTGGCTGCCCATGTGTATTGTCAACTTCAGGGTATAGTACACCTCAATTTTTTCAAAGAAAACAAGGATTAAAGTTTGTCAGCTCACAGGTTTGGATGTCTTTAATAGTGAATACAGTGTATGTCTTCTTAAGTTCGGAGGCTTGAAATCAGACCCAGGGTTCCACAGAGGACTCAGTTCTTCATTCAAAAGGCCCAGCTAGAACTCTGTGTCACCACTTCACCTGGGGATGGGGGCTTGGGGGTGTGGGGGGGAGAAGACAGCAAGTTACTGGTAACAATCAGGTCTCTGTTTTTACTCCTTAAAAATCCCTCTGTGCAAAGGTGCTACAGTGAGCACATATTGTTTTATTTCCACATACCCTTGATCTAAGCACAGTGAGCAGCTGTCTCCGAATTTTCTAGTGTGTTTTCAAATCTCAAAGATCTAAGCTGTCTTGTGTGTTTCTTCATCAAGTTTAAGCATATTAAGATAGTTCCTGAATACAACGGTCTCATCCTAGGACACGTTCCAGTGCCTAGCATGGGGGTCTTAATTATAACCAGCTGTGCTATCTTCCCAAACTTCTACACACCCTAAGGTAGGGCTTCTCAATCATCTTGGTGCTTAATAGTTACTGGGGAAGCTTGTTCACATGCAGATTCCTGGGCCTTATCCAGGTAGTGATTCAGGAGGACGATGGGGATAAGCTCAGGAATGTGCCCTTTAAAGGAGTCAACCAGGTAAATCTGATGCAGAGGATTCATGGTCAGCATATTGAGAAAATCTGTGCAATTGTATTAGGGTTTGAGACAAATGTGCAGGTGGACCTCTTTACTCACTCAGCTAAATTTATAGAGCATATACTATGTGTCCATCTGTGCTAGGTAGAGGGGATACCATGGTGGACCAAGGCTGTTCTTATGAAACTTAAGTAAGCAAATAATCACACAAATGAACGTAGAGCTACTTCTGCGACAAACGGCACAAAGAAGAGTCACACAGTGCCATGAAAACCTGTGGCTAAGATGTTTTCCCTAGTTTCAGACATCCGGGAAGTCTTCCCCTGAAAGCTCAGTAGGTGTTACCTAGCCAAAAGGGGAGAGATAAACAGTCCAGACACAGAGGGACTAGCGTGTGTAAAAGCCTTGAGGCCAGAGGAAGCTTGGAAAGTCTGAGGAGCTGCCAAAAGTTACCCTGGGGACTCAATAATGTGTAGTCCAATGTTGGACAACCCCAATCAAGACTTCAAAGCTAACATGCCATCCTTTCAGAAGGTTGATGAAACTGAAGAATTATTGATTTGCTGGAAGTGGCTCTTAATTTGCAACCAAATGTGAGCTGCTCTAAGACCCATTGTCAGTTAACAGGCTCAAACTGGCAGGGCGGCTGGCATGCTGGGTCTGGATAAATCACACACCCTGTGCCACCACAACTCGTACTAAGATTAGACAACAGCTGCCTAAATCCCACAGCCCCCAGAGAGGCTGGAGGAGATTGAATACACTGTTGCCATAGGAAGTAGAGAAATGAGATGGGCAGAATATCAACAGATCCAGCCTTTGCCAATAGGGCAGAGTCACAGATCATGCCCATAGCACTATCTATATGCATCTGTTTTCTGCACACTCTTTTTGAGATCTTTTCCAGCTGTGCTCCCCTGCTTCTTCCAGAGCCACTTCCTCTGATTCCAGTGACCTGGACTTTTCTAATGGTTTGCTCTTACAATGGCTCGCCTTTCTTACCACCAAAGAAAGAGATTTGATATTCTCATTGGACAACATAGATAATGGCAGCCATCCCAGGATTTGTATTTTGAAAAAGGTCTGGAAAATACTAACTCAAAAGAACAAATCAATATGTGTCAAATTCCTCTGTATCATTGTGGCGGAGACAGGGATAGACCCTATAATTTTTAGCTGGGCCCGTGGTGCCCAAAATAAAGATTATATTTCTCATCTTTCCTTATAGCCAAGTATTGCCCTGAGGCCAAATTCTGACCAGTGAGATGGGAGCAGGCATGCCGTGTTACAGTGGCTGGATGGATGTTTCCATAAAGGGAAGTTGGCATTTACATCTTTCCTTTTCTTCTTTGTCCTCTCTTCTAGCCTGACTGGGATGACTGTTGTCCTAGGTACCACTTTGGCCCATGAGAGCAAGGGCCACATAGGAGGGATAGTAAAAAGGTGAGCTGGAAGAGGCCCAAATCCCTAAGGATGTGATAGGATACAGCCATGTCCCCATTCCTGGACCACTTTCCTCTGGACTTGTAAGTGAGAGGGAAATAAATCCTATGTTGTTGAGGCCATGGTTATTTGGGGTTTCCGTTACTCACAGCCAAACCTAACTCCAACTGATAAAACCATCATGGAAGATTTTTCTTTCTTTTCTTTTTTTCTTTTTTAATGGAGGATCACAGTGAAGTTGCTTCTTGGGGTCCCTCAAATGTAGGCAACAATATTCTCCATCTTCATGTGTGGCTGCTTCTTCAGGTCAACCCAAGCTGAATTATAAGATGGAAAATGGACATAACTAGGGGCACGAGGCCGTGGTCTGAAGCCCATCCAGCCACAAGCTCTCCTGCTATTTTCTCTCACTGGGCTTCTGCTTCCTCACCTGAAAAATAACCTCTAAGTTCCCTTATGAATCGTAGAGTTTCTAAGACCAGGCATGCTAGGCCTCCCCCAAGCCTTATGTCCCCTCTGCCTGTCAAGGGAAATTGTTATTAAGATGAAGAGTTTTCATGTAACCAACAACAGGTTGTGTTTTTAAAGTCTATTATTACTTGTCTGGAACTTGCAACACAATTTTCCACAGGTCTATAATGTACATGAAGTTTAGGGTCTCGAGCAAACTCCAGAAAGATATTTAATCAACTTTCCGTTCAGCTGTAGTGTGGGGAGAGTAAGGGAACCAAAACAATATGTAAAAGATTGGTGTGGGGGGGAAAGTGTTCAATTTCAAATTGGAGGAGGGACAGAAATTTCTTTTCCTTCACCCTTGGCAGAGAAGAGGACACACACCCTCCCTCAGCCCTGTGTTCTGCTGGGGAGAATAATCACCTCAGAGTAACGGCGCTTCCCTTTCACATCCAGATTCCTATGAAATAAGAAAATGGGAGTCTCAACAAACGTTAAGGACACCAAGGGGGGAAAGTGGCGGGGGGCGGTGGTGGTGGTGGTATGAATTGGGAGATTAGGATTGACATGTACACACTGATGTGTATAAAATGGATGACTAATAAAAACCTGCTGTATAAAAAAATAGATAAAATAAAATTTAAATGATAAAAAAATAAAAAATAATAAATTAATTAAAAAAAAGAAAATGGGAGTCTCAGTATGTATCAAATATGACATCTATGAGACTGCTGCCTGGTTTTCTTCAGTCTAATTCTGATTTCATTTGAAAACTTTGTCCTGCAGAGAAAAGAAAGGCCATTTTCTGGGAATGTCCAGATTCCCTTAAGTAGATATTATGCAGAAGCCCTGGGAGAGGTAAAGGGAGGAAGGGTGCTCCCTTTTTTTATTTATTTATTTTTTTGCGGTACGCGGGCCTCTCACTGCTGTGGCCTCTCCCGTTGCGGAGCACAGGCTCCGGACGCGCAGGCTCAGCGGCCATGGCTCACGGGCCCAGACGCTCCGCGGCATGTGGGATCTTCCCGGACCGGGGCACGAACCCGTGTCCCCTGCGTCGGCAGGCGGACTCTCAACCACTCCGCCACCAGGGAAGCCCCCAGGGTGCTCTCTTTTAAGGAAATGATGCCTTATGGTAAAGTCTGACTTTTCCTGTTGGTCGCAGTGTCACAGAGCCTGGGCATCACCCAGTTCAACCAAGGGAGTTCAGCAATGAAGACGCAATGAGGGACAGACCTGATTTCATATGCTGGAGGAACGGAAGGAGTATCTTTTTCTTCCTACCCTGATGAATGTCAGAGTGTTGGGAATGAAGTCACAATTCTCCGATGGACTCTGATCTGCTCCGCTCTTTTTCTTCCTGTAGAAAGGGCAGTCCAGACCCTATACCTCTAAGTCTCCTCTTTGCTCTATTAAAAAAAATCTTTGTCCCAGGCATTCCCTCCATCTACCCTTCCTAAACATAGCCCACATTTCCATGCCTTTGCACAAGCTTCCCCTCCGCCTGCCACGTCCTTCCCTTCACTTCCCCTCACAGGCTACCTCTTCCATGTCCAGATGCCACCATCTGCAGGAAGCCTTCCCAGCTCTCAGGAGGTCCCTCTCCTGTGTTCTCTCCTAGCACCCTTGGCAAATATCAGGCTGTCCCCACATGAGAGAATAAGCTGCTTGACCATCTCGACTCTCTGGTGACCAGCAGAGTGACCCAGCACACGGTAAGGTTACCGATATTCAATGAATGAGTGAAGGAGTGTTCCTTCTTTTCTGCTTCTTCTCACAGGGTTGTTGGAATCCTGTTCAGGGCCCACCTCTTCCAAAAGGGGTATCTCTCATCTCTAAATTCCTATTGTCCCTCTTGTTTGTGGTATCCCTTGTGGAACATGATCATTTACTACCCTGCATTGTTGTCTGCTCATTCCTGTGTATCTGGCCTCACTGACTCGATTGTCTGCTGCTAAAAGGTCCAGACATCTTCTCTGTCTTTTGTGATTCCCTTGGTTTCTAAGGCTATGCTGTATACACAGTAGGCAATCGATGAATGATTGATGAATAAGTACATGAATCCAAGACAGGCTTCTTTAAATTGTGACCCAATGAGACTTACATTATCTCAGAGAGCTTTTGACATGTACCAAAAAAAGAAGAAGCTTTACATGATTCCACCCATTTGGTGCCATGAGGTATGCTTGCACTTTCTATATGTACACATCTTCCTTCTGAAGAGGCAGTTAGGCCTAGTGGTTCAGAGCACAGGCTCTGGAGCCCGGCTGCCTGGGTCTGAATGTGGGCTTCCTTCTTGCTAGCCTTAGGGATCTAATCTATATGAGAGACTTAGTTGCTTTGTTTGTAAAATGAAGATAACAATAATAGGAGTGGATTAGTCAGGGCTCTCCAGAGAAGCAGAACCAATAGGATATATATATAGATACATCTATAAGGGGAGGTTTATTATAGGAAGTGTCTCACTCTGTTATGGAGGCTGAAAAGTCCCATGATTTGCCATCTGCAAGCGGAGAACCAGGAAAGCCAGCGGTAAGTCAGTCTGAACTCAAAGGTTTAAGTCCCAGTCTGAGTCTGAAAAACCCTAGAACCTGGAGCACCAGTGTCTGAGGGCCAGAAAAGATAAATGTCCCACTCAAGCAAAGAGAAGGAATTTGCCCTTCCTCTGCTTTTTTGTTCTACTCAGGCCCTCAATGTGCTGGACAATGCCCACCTGCTTTGGTGTGGGTGATCCTCTTTACATAGTCTACTGATTCAAATGCTAATCTCTTCCAGAGATACCCTCACAGACACATCCAGAATAATATTTTACCAGCCATCTGGGCATCCTTTAGTCCAGTCAAGTTGACATGTAAAATTAACCATCATAGGACTTACCTCATGAAGTTGTTAAACAGGTAATATAGAGTAGAAAAGGTAATCCATATTGAATACTTGGCATAGTGTCTGACTTATCATGTTTGATAAACACAGTTATTATTAGCCAGTGTAGCTTCTAATATGATGCCAGAAGGTTTAAAGGGAACAAGAGCTCTTGGGAAAGCCAGGGCTCAGTGATCCTGGTCATCATTCCACTCATTTATGTGTTACTGTGAGGAAAGACACAGCAATAACTTTTGGAACCAGGAAGTCAAGCACCTTGGCAGGTAGTGTCATGTCATGTGACTGGACAGAAGGCCATCTGGTACTCAGGATGCATTTCAAAAACTCCAGCAAAGGGGGCCTACTCTCCATGATCGGTGGGTGCAATGCCATGTAGATGGTAGGTATGAAAGACTGAATGTTATCATTTTTTAATGCAAAAAACAAGCTGTTAGCTAGCTATGATACAGATGCTGCAAACAGCCCACTTGCCTAAGGGATCTGCTCCTTGAGAGTATAAAATCCTTCTCATTACTCGGTGTAGAAATGAGTATAAATTAAATTGTAATCCAGTTTATGCAATTTTTTTGCATTTTTTCTGTCTCCCAGCTCCTTCTCAAAGTAAAATAAATGCAAAACAGTCTTTTCTCACTTCTCCCCTTTGGTCTGATTCCTACAAAGTAGCCACATTAAAATGCAATCTATCTAGAATGGTGTGGAAAGTTACAGCACCTCAAAAAGAAAAAAAATCTGGCAAATTTTATAGGGTGTATAAGGTTCTTTGTTCTACGCGTTTGTTTGCCTACCTGTCTCATGCCAGCCAACAGCTATGCAGCCCTTTCAACCAGCAGGAGCCACATGGGGGGTGGGGGGCAGGGAGGAACCTAGGCCAAGACGGTCAATGCTGAGGTTTCCCAACAACCTCTGACCTGTGAAAACGGGATCTGTGCCAACCTGACTCCCCCACCTGGATTAAGACTGAGAGCAAAGTAAGCCTTTGCCAGTTAGCAATGGGAACTGCAGCTTCAGGACCATGAGAAATGTAGGACCATAAAAGCCTTAGCCAGCTGACCTGCCTGTGGGCCAAAACTGGGCACTGGGGGCCGCTGAGGAAGTCAGGTGGTGGTGAGAAAGCCTGCAGAATGCCTCTGAGTCACTTCGATGGGGACGCTAGAATAAAGACCTCCAGACTCCGGCCCAGCACCTGCCCAGAACAGTCCCTTCAAGGTCAGCCTTTGCAGCATTTTGCCGTGGAGCCCAGGGACAGGTGTCCCCCTGCCCTGACTGCTCCATGTGTAGCCATTTTCCTTGAGCTAGACTTCAAGGGGAGGGGGTGTCTCTGTTTTTTTTTTTTTTTTGCAAGAGCTTTTTCTAAAACATTTATGTGACTTCAGTGTTAAAAAGGCCTAGCTCAATAAAACCATGAAGGCATAGTGTCGGGAGGATAGTAATTGATTAAAAAAATGATAGTGTCCTGATCACAATCCAAAATGATCTCCACTGGACTCTGTGCTCCTTGGAACCAGGGTACTTGCTTTAAAAAAGGATGTCAACAAAAGGGAAATTGTGCAGGGGAAAGGAGTTAGTATGATGAGGAGGTCAGAAACCAGCTCCTACATGAACTGAAGAAACTGGGGGCTTTTTACTTTGAAAGGTATCAATATACGTAGAGCTGACACATTGAAGATGCACCCGACTTACATCCTGTCCCTTGAAGGAGAGAACCAGGATTGGACAGAAGTTACAAGGAGCTAGGTTTTAGTTCAGAGTTTCCCAACAGTGGAACGTTCCACTGCAGGGGAGGGAGGACACAGCCCCTGGAGTTGTTCAACTAGAGGCTAGTTGACCTTATCTCCAGGAGAAGGGATTCTGGACTCAAGGACTTCTGACATTATTTTCAGAAGCACTATGCACAGTGAATTCATCCATGATGCCTCCCCACTACCGCCAAGTCCTCAATTAAGGAGCAGAAAGAAGTTGAAAATTAAGCAGACCATAAAATAGACATTCCCTCTCATCCCTGGAAGACTTCAAGTAAGTGGTCCAGTAAAAAAAGGATCATAACATGTCCCAGATTCTCATCTCATCTATACCTGTCCCTGAGGCCAATTAGACCATGCCTCTCTGACAGTAAAATGCTGCAATGGGACCTCCCCTCACTGAGCTTAGGCTCTCAGAGGGGTGTCCACTTGTCACCTTTTAAGTAGATGGAAAATACAGGAAAGGAATTTTATTTTCTAAAGCCTAGGCTGGCACCAGACATTTTTCCAAGGTAAAAGAAAATTCAACCTCTTGCCCCGCACTGGGGAAGTAAGTACAAAGGAACAAGTAAACTCTGAAATCTCTAAGGATAGTTTAGCAGTACACCTCCCGGACCTTCATTCCTTACTGCCCACCACATCAGGAATATTTGCAGAGACCATGAACCTCTGTGGTCCTGCCAGAACAAACAAAAAATCATGTTCTCTGTGTCCTCTTCTCTCTACGATGGTCACCTCCACCATCTAAACACCTAATAGCAACTTGGCAAAGGACAGGGGTGGTGGAGAGAAAACAGGCAAGTCTCATTACACCATGCATGCTTTCTGGATTTAAGTTTCCTGACTTATCTACGAGTTAGGAAACAGTGTAACAGAAAGCAACTTTTGGAAGTCTGCCTGCCAGGGCCTGGTGACCAAGGTGACACAGGTAACTTGTCACTTCCACTGATGTCAGGAACAGACCCAAATGGGTCTTGCTTAAAAAAAAAAAAAGAAAGAAAAAATCCTTTTTCATTATTTTCTTACTATGTTCTCAACCAGGACAAGAATTCAATTCCAGACCCATTGAAACAGCGAAATGCCAGAATGATCTTAAATGAAAGTAATGGAGGGATATTTCTTTTTTTTTTTTTTAACCATCTTTATTGGAGTATAATTGCTTTACAATGGTGTGTTAGTTTCTGCTTTACAACGAAGTGAATCAGTTATACATATACATTATGTTCCCATATCTCTTTGGAGGGATATTTCTATATGTCCCCATTCAGGGTCTCAGAACCATTCTAGAGAATGTTTTTCTATTAAATACACAGAGTCCATGGTGAAGCACAGAATGATGTCTTGTGCAACACTCAGGTTGCTGTGATGGATGATTAGGGTGCTCAGCCTGTGGCTGGGTGGGCTGTGTGAGGTGTTAGGCAAGCATCCACCCATGTCCCCGCCACTGTGACCAGTCCGGGGCCATTGCCCAGTGCTTCTCTCTCCCAGACCTTGGCCTTCATTGCAGAGCTGTGCATTCTTGCTGCTTTCCATTGCAAACAGAGGCTGCCATTGAGCCATTTTCCTCAACACTGCATACAGTTTCTGCTGCCAAGATGAGTCACCATGCAAAACACACCCTCACCCCCTCCACTCTGGACTTAAAATACTCTAGGCCTGGCCGAACAGAACCCTGCTGTCCGTGAGCACGTGCGTGAACTTGGGATGGGCAGGCTCAGCCCTCCTGAGCCCTCTGCAGAGCAGACCGTGTTATGTTTGCCCAAGGGGTTCAGAGAGCCAATAGCCTGGGGGCGGTTCTATTTTTCAGATCTGGATCTCCCTCACTGCAGCCTGCCAAGCTGCAGCCTCTCCTTTACAGGCAGGTAAACCTCCATGTTAGCCACCGTGATCTTGAGCAGAAAGAAGTAGCTGACAGCCTGGGGCTGATTGGTTCTGCCTCTTCCCCCAGCCCGCCTTCTGACTGACTGGTCATGTTGCTACAAACTAGACCGCCCTTTCCTGCTTTTACCTCTGGACCCCTATCTCTGGCCCCTGGGTAGATTCTGCTTCAATGTGCATCTGGTTGTTTCTTGAGTTAGACCTGTCATCCTCCTCGCTTGGACAGAGGTCCCTAACCTCCCTCCACTCCTCGCTGCTGCCGTCCCTGCTCTCGGCTTCCCCTCTCTCCACACCCCTCCCCCCAGCACCAGTCTCAGGCAGAACAAACCACAGTACTCCAGAACTATTCCACTTCCCTAACCTGCACAGAAAAAGAGATTGAAAAATTGTTCTTTTCACCCTGAGCCTTGAAACCGGTCTGAAGAATTCCTTCTTCCTTCTTTCTGCAGAGAAACACCAAACCTCCATAGGCACAGACTGAACGGCTTTCTGAGTTCCTTGAGCTCCACCCCTCTCCCCCCCCATCACACCCCCCAGCCACACGCTCCACCTGCCAGAAGCACCCCTCCCTCTGGAGAACCACACGTTCTCCGCTTTCAACCTGCTGCTACAGCACCCTGCGCTGAAGGGGCCTCAGAACACAAGCCCAGCCCAGCAAAGCCCAAAGGGACATCGTGTGCTCAAGTTATTCATTACTCAAGTTAGAGGAGGTCACAGAGCAGGAAGCTCACTGGAAAGCAAGGTGAAAGGTGGCATGGAGGGTGGGGAATTAGTCAGGGTGACCTTCTAAGGGAACTCAGAGCCTGGCAGGAGGGCGTATGAGAGTGGGAAGGTCCTAGCAACAGCCCCAAGGTTAGACAAGGTCAAATGGAAACTGCTTATTATAATTAAGCTACCTACTTAATAGCTCTTGTTATGCACCAGGCACTGTGCTTAGCGCTTCCCAGGACTACCATTTAATCCTTGCAACAATGTATCACTCCGATTTGACAACTGAGAGAGCGGGTCCTGCAGAGAACAAGTGACTTGCTCAAGGTCGCACAGCTAGTGAGTACTAAAGCTGGGAGACTGAGTGCAGGTCTGTCTTGCCCTTCATCAGGTTGCTCTTTTTGGTGACACGGTTAGATGAGTGAAACAATTCTAGACGGTCTACAGTGGAAGGTGGAGTTTGAATCTGGTTCCCATAGAGCTGAGATCATGCTCTCCAGTGGCAATACCAGGTTTGGGTGGAAACACGGAGGTTCCTATAAGCCAAGGGGAGGTTGGTTTAGAATGAGATGCTACTGTGAAGGCATGACCCTCGAAGCTTGTCAGAACCCGGGAAGAGTTTACATGCAGGGGACGGAGAATAAGCAAAGCTGGGGAGGTAAAATATGAGGGGGGGTGGGGTGTATGCCCCATTGGAAGATAGCAGGTCAAGGACAACAGAAAAAGCTCATCCTTGCCAGACACAGGATCAGACCAATTGCCGTTTGCCATAACTCTAGAGAGCTAAGGTTAAGAAAAAAATTTTTTTTACAAAAAACCTGGCAATGCGAGCCTTTCTCTGCATACTTTGTTGTACTACCTGCTTCTACTGGAAAAGAGAGCAGGGGAGGGGAGAGAAAGAAAGAGGGGGAGAGAGAGGGAGGGGAATAGAAGTGTGGGCATGTGAAGGGCAGGAAAGGGGAGTACGCACAAAGGAGGGCCCCACACCCTCCCTCAAACCCCTCACCCCTTCCCATCCCACCTTCTTGCTCATCCTTTTTTGCTGATTCTGCTCACAAGTTTTCCTCTGTCTTACACATAGCGGGCACCCAATATAACACATGCCCTTCCCAGTGACCTGTCCTGCTGGAAACTCCTCCGTGAGGTAACTTCTGTTGGGAGGGGACCAGGGGCATCATATCTGCAGGTGCAGCCTCTTCCTGCACTTCTACCACCCACTTGGGGCTTTTCCAACATAAACACTGCAGGGGCAAAGCAGGGGGTGGCTTCCTTTCTCAACACTGCAGTTCTCAAGGTTGCCCTTGACCCAGCCCTACATGTAGCAGCCCCTTGGGGGCTGGGTGGATGGGTGGCTACTTCTGCATTTCAGGAATTTTCAGGTTTGCCCAGGTCTGGTAGGTGGGCCTTGAGAAGGATTAGTGGGAAAGAGCTCATACTACATCAGTTCAAGGTTGTCCTTCGACCTGCCAGGTTGACCTTGGCGACAGAAAGGTGACCCCCGACAAGCATCCCCTGTATTGGCTTTCTGGATATGGGGAGGGGAAATCTCCTTTTCCAGGATGGGCTATGTTGCCCCCTGGGGATGGGACCTCTCTGCAGTGACTGAAGAGGAGCCCCTGCTGATTTCTGCTGTGTCACTCCCTTGAGAGAGACGTGTGAAGCTGTTCAGGTGTTTAGCGGAGGGAGATGAAACCAAGGAGTTTGGGTTTTCAGGCACAGGGGATAAAGGAGGGGAAGGGATAAAGGGTACCAAGGATTGCCCTGCACCTTCTCGCCATCTGAGCTGGTTTTCCCGTATCCTGTTTGGCCCCAGGCATTTTATAGAAGAACAAAGTGTTCGGTACTCCCGAGGGGTCATAAAACCACGTCCGTGATAATACCAGCCACCGATTCGGCGCCAAGGGGAGTCCTCGGTGGCTGGGTCACGTGCAGACATTGTCGCCCGGGTCTAGACTGGCGTGAGCCGCCAGGCAGTGCGACTGGTTTCCGAAGGAAAGACTCACTGGGGGCTGGCGGGTCGGCCTCCTACACCTCCCACCCCTTCCGAACCCCGGATCCGGGTTGCCGCCCTGGGTGGGTTTGGCAATCGTCCTGCTTGAGGTGGTTCAGGCCGCCCACAGGGAGCACAGCCCGGCAGTCACGAGCCGGGGCTGCCGGCTGGGCTGGACTGGAAGGAGAGGGACGGGCCGGAACTGCAACCGCAGGGGCTGGGAGCGCGGAGGGGGCGGCAGGTGCAGGAGCGGAGAGGCGGGGCGGAGCTGGGCAGAGTCGCCGACTCTCAGGCGTCCCGGAGTGACCTTCCCCCACCCAGCCAGGGCCTAGAAGGGGTGGACCTGCGGCGGAAGGAGGCCGGGAGCGCACGAGAGGGACCGGATCGGGACAGCCGGGCCGGGGTCCCCGAGCGTCTGCCGGGCGCCGGGCGACGCAGGTGCCGGGCACCTCACTAAAGAAAGGGCGAGTATGCGCCCAGCCCGGAGCGAGGAGGGGGCTGCGTATTGCCACCCGCGCGCCGCTCGCCGTTCCCCCGGCCCCTCTCCGCGCCCCCGCTCTCCAGCCCGCCCCTCACGCCGCCGCCCCGGCTCCTTTGTGCCGGCCCCGCGCCCGCCCCTTCGGGCCCTAGGCCCCGCCCCTTCCGCGCCGGCGATTGGCCCGCCGGGCCGCTAGTGGGCGGGGCGCCCGGTCGCCTAGGCGCGGTATATAGTAAAGGTAGGGCGAGCGCTTTCAGCCAATTTCTCGGCTCGTGGCTGGCCCCAGAGTCCTGGGCCCGCAGCCTGTGTGTCCGTCCTCTTGCCTCTGACTTTCTCCTGTCCCCTGCCTGTCTCTGCAGAGGTCACAGGAGGTGGGGGCCGAGCACGCGTCCCCGGCGGCAGCGGGAGCGGCAGCTGCGGGTTCGTGGAGCCCCCGAACCCCCTACGGGCAAGAGGAGCGCGTGGCGGACCAAAGAGAGCCCGCGAGCGGCCGTGAGCCCACCAATAGGTGCGGGGCTCGGAGCCGCCCAGCGTGCGCGGTCCCTCCCTCCTCTCTCCGCCCCCGCCCCCGCCGCCGCCTCCCCCTCCTGCCTCTGCTCCTCCACCGCGCGTCTGGCACTTTGAGAGCCGCAGCGGCAGCGGCGGTTGCAGCCTGCGGAGAGCCAGGCCGGGGACGCCGACCGGCAGCCGGGGAGGACGCGAGGGCGCACGCCGCAGTCTCCCACCCTCAGTCCCCGCGGCAGCTGCTGACCCGCCACCATGGCCCGCGGAAAAGCCAAGGAGGAGGGCAGCTGGAAGAAATTCATCTGGAACTCGGAGAAGAAGGAGTTTTTGGGCAGAACCGGTGGCAGTTGGTGTAAGTACGGGGTCCGCAGCTCTCGCTCCTAGCGCCTTGTCTTTCCTAGTAGGCGCATCCCCTGCGCAGGCTCTGCGGACGGCTCCGCACGCTGCGTGCTGGAGAGGACGGAGGGGGTCGGATGGTGAGCGCTGCTCAGATTGCGCCGTCCTGGGCTTCTCATCCTGTGCGGAATGCGGAGTCCCCGGGCTAGACGCGGGGTGGGGATAGGAGCGCGCCAGGCAGAGGGTTATGTATATTTTAGCGGTCTTGGTAATTTGCAGTCTATCGGAGCGTCGCTTGAGCTCTTCCGTCCTGGGAATGGTCAGGCTGTGGGAGACTAGATATGCCTCTCCCTATAGTCATGTCCCAAGTCCTTAAAAATGAGATCTGAGACTCTGAGAGAACCGCATGAGGGTGATCGGATCGAATGCAGGCGAGGTTGTGTATTATAGCAGCTTTCTTCTAGTCTAAATATGTACCTCAAAAGGCGGGTGTGGGAGGGCGGCGGTGATGGTTGCAAGAATCCATACACTGCAGTATTTCGTAGCGATGCCCAGAGTTTCCCCCGATGACCTACCCTGGAGTCATCACAGCCCAGAAATGGCCCAGGAAGCTCCATGTCAGGACTTCGTTTCTGAGCCTTGGCCCCCAAACATGGCAAAGTCTGGTTGTTTTCAGTGTCTACAGATAGATGCAGAATCAGTAGCTTGGGTTGATTATGGTGAAGGGTTAGTGTAAGAAATAAATGGCACAAAGGCAGAAGCAGGTTATCTTATAAGATTTTGGGCAGCCTGTTGCTTGGCTGGATAGACTCCCCCCCGCCCCCATTGAAAATTAGATACCTTACTTGTCTTCCACCTCTCTACACGGGAAGGGTGACATTTTTTTTTTTTAAGGTCATTTTGAAGGGCAGAGTTGTAGGCAAATCTGTAAGAGTCGTGACTGCTGGGGAGAGGGAGAGGGAGAGAGAGAGAGAGAGAGAGAGAGAGGGAGAGAGGGAGGGAGGGAGGGAGGGAACTCCCCCTACTGCATCACTGCCCCCTCCTTCTTCTCTAATATCATCATCACCATCATCATCATCATAGACACCACTAGCACCACCACTGCAGCCACTAAGGAAGCCCTGGGTAGGTGCCGATGTGGTGCTCCTGATTGGAAGGATCTGTGAGCATCGGCAAGAGAATGAGTCAGGGAAATAATGCTTGGCTGACATTTTGAAATGGAAGAAGCTGGAATATACGATTTTTGTAGAGAAAAAAAAAAGCAGCCTGTAGTGGGTCTCTTTGATTGAAAAGTAAAGGGTTAATAATGCATCACATTTCAAGGTTAGTCAAGGTGAAACCTTATCCCATACCTGTGCTGAGAAGCATAGATATCCCTGAGTGTGTTAAATGTCGGTCTTTAAAGGGATGGCTTTTAGCTTATATTCTGTATTTTGTTTTGGGAAGACTCTGTTCTTCAGTGGGATTACTGCCATAGTTTCTCATGCAGAAAGATAGCTCTCTATGTTTTCTTAATGTGGAAGGGAAAGCCTGAAGAACTCTGGGTGTTTTGTAGGGTGAACAGCAGCTCCTGGCCTGGGCCATCTCCCAGCAACTCCTGGTAACTCGAGTGAGGCCTGAGGGGTGCACTGCAGAATGGGCCCTCTTCTCCCAGATTCACTGGAGGTTCCTACCACGATGATCTGACCCCAGCCTCGTCATGGGCCAGGGGCTGCATTGACCCCAGCCATATTGTAAAATTTGCCCTCTAGTGTTTTTCCCTCTCATAAAATGTCTTTCGTTCCTCATTCCATTTCCAGAATAATATTTGTTTTAGAGGGTAAGGCAGTATGGAACGACTTGTTTTGTAAGCTGACATTTTATAAGGCAGCACCTCCATATGAGAGAGAGAAAGTGTTGATATTTGTGTCTTGATACGACATACAGCAAAGTGTCAATACATTGATTAATGAATGCAGACATCAGGACTGGTGCTCTTGTCTCATCTTTCCTTCCATTTTCCAAGATGCTGGGTTAAAAAATCCGGTTTTTATTTTGCACTAATATGTTTACTCCTTTCTGGCAATCTAAGAAATGACAGAGCCTCTCACAGGAAGAGAGAGTGGCAACAGCTGTGTCTCCTATGGAGAAAATGCCACCTTTCTAGTACTGGGCCCAACGTGGATGCCCTTGGGACCAGGGCAGGTTGCCCTTGGTTCAGTTCTGCTTGTAGGTAGATTTTCACCAAGATGGACGCAGGAGCCTCGCCTGTCACCTGCTGGAGAAAGCGCAGCACACAAATCACCTGGTGCTTTCTACCTTTTTATTAAGTTAATACAGGTGTTGGTAGGTTTTTATGTCTACTGCTGGGCCCAGATGCCATTTTTCCTTTCTGCCTGTGACCTTTTGAAGGGTACTCATTCTTTGTTTGTTTGTTTCCTAACTGGAAAACCTCTATATTACTTGTATTTTTTAAAAGGAAGAAACATTGCTTCAAAGGAAAAAAGCGTCTCTAAAGTTTACCCTCTGTGCCACCCTGGCTGGTTGGTACAGTATGCCCAGCTTTTCTTTCTGAGCCTGTGTGTCGGTGAGCCCACGGCATAGGCCCTGCCACACCTGCGTCGTCCACTCTAACCAAGTGACCTCACAGCAACAACGGGGGAAACTGTGCCAAGTAACGTCTCCGAGCAAAAGAGAAGAATCCCCCACTGTCCTTAGCGTATGGTGTCGGGCAGATAGGAAAGCCTGTATCTTCTTCAATTTAATCAGCATTCTTGCAGAATGAGTTGTTTTTCCATAATCATATTTGTATTTTAAATCGTAGCCTCAATTATGTACCTCCTCATGTTGTTAGAATTAGGTATCTGGAGTCCAAGGAATGAGTATAAAAATGCTTCTGTGGTTAGGCTGAGAGCGCCAAGATGAGGTGAGGGCAGCAAAAAAGAGGATACAACAGTTCTCTTTCTGACCGTGTTATACCAACTCTTGTACCTCTTAGGAGCATTCACTGGAAAATTTTTCCAGATCTCTTGACGTCACAGCCTTGCCATTTGCCTACTGCTGCCTGGATACAGAATGCAGCACTTAACCCTTGTCCTGCGGGGAAGCACTGATTGAGTTGGGTAGCTATAGTTCTGGATTGTACAGTCTTTTCATTTTTCCTTATCTTTGCTTGTGTCTTTGCTCTTTTCCTTCTTTTTTTTTTAATAGAGGAGAAAAAGGATAAAGCATTTTGGTATGGTTTTATGTGTGTTTTGCTTGTTTTAACAACTCTAGAGTATGATTTTCCCCTGAACTATTTATTTGCTGATAGAAAAGTTGAGCTTTTAAATGTACGGAGAAGGCAAACCTGGCCGATTCCAGCCACAGTGAACCCACTCCCTCTCTCCCTCCCTCCCTCCCTCCCTCACACACACACACACACACACACACACACACACACACACACTCTTACACTTCTTTTCAATGATGCTTTTGTTCTGTTGCTTTCTCCCAAGGACCCCAGCATGTAATGCAGGAGATCTGAACGTTTTGAGAAGTAAGCTAAAGCCTCCTTGTGCAGTCATGTTTCAGATTAGATAACCCTACGGTTCACTGTTCCCACGCTGCCTTCACATTGAGTGGCTGGCACAGGGCTGCCCGGTGGTGCCTAGTACAGCCTGTTACTATGCGGCTAATTGGGGAGATAATCCCTGTAAACCAGTAACTGATAGCTTCATTCCAGTCCGTGGGCTTCTCGGTTTGTTATTTATTTTTTTTGGCTTTTGCAACTCGTTCAGCCTCCATTCTGTTGTCCTGTGAACTAGGGGGAGAAGAAAATGCAGTTTATCAAGCCAGTCCTTAGTCTGAGTCTAGTCAGAAGATGAAATAAAAATGTGCTTGCCATTTTTACTATAGCAGTTCCTTCCTTCCTTCCTTTTTTTTTTTTTTTCTTGTTTGGTGCCCCTGAAAGGAAAGACAATGTACTTGGTCAGGAGAGCTTCACTGGCTTTCTCAGCATTCATTGCTCTTTCTCAGCATAGAAGCTCACAGGTGTTTGAATGTTTGGAGAAGCAGCAGAGCCTGGATTGTAGTATTGAAACGTCAAAGGATAAGCAAGCAAAGAAAACATCAGTCTCTAAGGAAGTATGTTGTCATATTTGAAATGCATTGCATAAGCACACAAACACAGCCCTAGATTTTATTGATGATCTTCAGGACATTTTTTTTTTTTTTTTAAGGAACATTTATTTATTTATTTATTTTTGGGCTGTGTTCGTTCCTCGCTGCTGCACGGGCTTTCTCTAGTTGCAGCGAGCCGGGGCTACTATTTGTTGCGGTGCGCAGGCTTCTCATCACAGTGGCTTCTCTGGTTGCGGAGCACGGGCTCTAGGCACGTGGGTTTCAGTAGTTGTGGCTCGCGGGCTCTAGAGCGCAGGCTCAGTAGTTGTGGCGCACGGGCTTAGTTGCTCCGCGGCATGTGGGATCTTCCCGGACCAGGGATCGAACCCGTGTCCCCTGCGTTGGCAGGCGGATCCTGAACCACTGCGCCACCAGGGAAGTCCTGTGACATCTTGTTTTTAATTTAGGGAATAAAATTATTTCCTATACAGAACCTTCGTTCTAATGGAATAGTCATCCTACCCGGAACACACATGCACTATAATGGAGGGCTGCCCATCCCCCTGTTTTTACCCTACAGTCTGGGAATGAGATGCACTCTCTTGATCAATGTTGGAAAAGGAAGCTCTGAAGACACAGCTTGGAGGGGAAGCCCGGAAGGAAATCCATTCGTCTCTGGGAAGGTTTGCCTTGCATTCTGAGTATGTGACTGCATCACAGCCTCTTGTTGTTTCTGTCTGTTCTCCTTGCAGTTAAGATCCTTCTGTTCTACGTAATATTTTATGGCTGCCTGGCTGGCATCTTCATCGGAACCATCCAAGTGATGCTGCTTACCATCAGTGAATTTAAGCCCACGTATCAGGACCGAGTGGCTCCACCAGGTAAAATGAACGTGAATAAGTTCAGTTTTTCTGGAGGTAAAAGGAGCGTCACTTTTTCAATTGAGAAAACATTCTTCTGAAAACTGTCTATCATGTGGTCTTAAACCCAGCTTAGGAAGGAAAAATCGGGACTTCTGTCTGTTGCAGCCAGCTTTCCTACCCGCACTGCAGGCAAAGCTCCTAGGGTTGCAGGCATCTTATTTTCCCAGCTCTGCTGGGAGCGAGAAGAGCCCTGGTCCTCTACTCAGCCTGCCACTCCCCGCCTCTGTGACTTCCAACCACGGCCTTGCTCTCCTCATCCCTCCCACCCAAGGGCTTGGTTAGTGGGATCATTACGGGGCCTTTCCAGCTCTCACGCACATTTTTCACTTGCTTGAGGGGCCTACGACTCAGATAAATCCTATGAAAAATCACTTTGGCTGCCATTTTTAAAGGTTAATTTATTTTTAGGGATGATGAGAAGCTCTGAAATGGCCACCTGCTCCCAGGGAGAGGAGCCCTGACTTCAGGGTTCCATTCTTCCACCTGCTATTGACGGGCAACTTGACCTTGAACAAAGGCACTCTCTCTTTTCACTTCTCAATATATATGCCTGTTTGTTTAATAGGAGTCTTATTTATTGGCTTTCTGGGCCCCCTTTGCAGGTTAACTGTCTCCTTTAGCTCTGAAAACTTGGGGCAACAAAGAGGTTATCATAGAGAAATGCAAACTGCTGCATGAGTGCCCTGCGGTGATGTGGGTGCTGTCACTGTTGAGTGACCTGCCTTGTACGCATGCATGTCCACGCTAGTCACTAAACCCTGGGGAGACCCACTGCCCTCATGCCTGATGCTGAGAGAAGGACAAGATAGCAACCACAACCGATTGTTCTGTTTGTGATTGTACTGTCTGGCTCATCTAAAAGTCTTTGTCAGGACCTGGAGAGAGGAAATGTTGCATAACTTCCGGGTTCTCACATTGTCAGTGACCTTGAGGCTGCCTGCCGCTGGGGGTGGCAATGACGCGTCCCTTCTACACTTTCCCTGGGCAACGGTTTAGTAACAGCTGTATTGAGGTGACAATCTTGAGGCTGTCTTCATGGGACTGAGCAGCCTTGATCAGGTGCGGCCGCCAGTTACAGCCTTGTTGTGTCCACCTCCTCCCTGGGCATGAGAAAGTCCCTCGGAAGAAAATCTTCAGAATATGGAGATGGAAAACACTGGTTTTTAGCCCCAAGTCAAGTAGTCCTCTACGGTAAGCAAACCCCTAAATATTTCCAGATAAATTTAGATCTAGGGGATTTTGGAAATGGAAAAAAGAGAACATGTAAGTATATAAAATGACTGCTTAATAATCCCCAGTTTCCAGCAACTGTTTCCTGAAAGAGGTGGGTCTATGGAAAGGTTGAAGCAAGAATTCTGGTTGGTACAGTGAAACGTAGGATCTTAAGTAAACATGTTGGACTCTGGCTTATGTGACAGTAAAGCATGGTGTGTCTTTTCATGTTCACTTTTAAAAATAATTAATTAATTTATTTTTTGGCTGCATTGGGTCTCGTTGCAGTGCACGGGCTTCTCATTGCAGTGGTTTCTCTTTTTATTAATTTATTTTTTAATAATTTATTTATTTTTATTTATGGCTTGTTGGGTCTTTGTTGTTGCATGTGGACTTTCTCTAATTGCGTTGAGTGGGGGCTACTCTTCGCTGCAGTGCGTGGACTTCTTATTGCGGTGGCTTCTCTTATTGCAGAGCACAGGCTCTAGGTGCACGGGCTTCAGTAGTTGTGGCACACGGGCTCGGTAGTTGTGGCTCGCGGGCTGTAGAGCACAGGCTCAGTAGTGGTGGTGCACGGGCTTAGTTGCTCCATGGCATTTGGGATCTTTCTGGACCAGGGCTTGAACCTGTGTCCCCTGCATTGGCAGGCGGATTCTTAACCACTACGCCACCAGGGATGTCCCTCACGTTCACTTCTGCTAGAGTTTTTATGGTAGCATTAGTCATAATTTAAATTTGTGTAGACCTTTTATTTTTTTCTCTTTTTTTGCCATTTAAAAGCTAATTTTCAATCATGATGCCATTTTCTAATAATTCTTATACTCGAAGTCAAAGGCGACCCCAAAGTCAAGCATTTTCTTTAATTTCCTAGATTTAAAAACTAGTCCTTGACTAGTTTGACTTTGGGGTGTCAGTCTTTTTTAATAAAATTAAAAATATTCTTCATGTTCTTTGCAGAAAGGGAAGTTTCACTTTCAAAAAGAAATAGCCAAAGAGCTGGACCTTTTAAGTAAAGGCTTGTAAATGACCTTGCCTGGAAAATCTACTGGCCGAGGTGCCTTCTCTCCGTTTCCCTCCCTCCCCTTCCTTCCAGCTCCTTCCTAAAAGACACATTCTGAGTACCTATATTTAGTGTCCTCACAGCAGTTGGACTGACCTGACAAACCGTCACTTCTCCAAAGGAATGCTGGTGGCTCATCTTGGAAATATGCATTCCTGTCCTTTGGTCTGAGTCCCAGGAAAAGTGCTTCCTCAGTCCTCCATCCTCCCTGCCCTGTCCCTTGGGTTCTTTGTCACTTCTCTGTCTCTCCTTTTCATCATTCCCTCACCCATCACCTTGCCAGGAGAGTCTAGGTCAAGCTCCTCCCTTTTACCCTCGCCTTTTCAAGGGACATGGCATTAATTTGAAAATGATAGTGGCCTTTGAACTGGGAGGCCAGGTCTGCAGAGCACTTGCTGCCGAGAAGGGTAGTCCGTGGACTCTCCCTGAGTGCTCTGAGGGGACCCTCCTGAGCCCTCCTCCTGGCATCTTTCAGAGCAGATCTTAAGAATTTGTATTTTTGGTAGGCAGTAACTATTCCTTCAGGCCACAAACTGAAGGAATATATGGAAGGAAACCCTGGCAATTTTTTTGTCTTCAACTTAATATCTCTAAGCCTGTATTTTCATGACAGTTAAAGGGAGAAAAGTGTATATTTAAGTCAAGTGGACCTAGTGAGTGTGAAAGAGCTGGTCCATCATTTAAAGATATAAAGACTTATTAGTGCTATTATTAACTAAATTTGAGTCATGAATACAAACCTGGCCAGACTGGGTTTTGACTGCCCTGTTCACACTGGAATACCTAGTAATCAGATCTCTTCTAAATAACATGTGTGAATGTGGCCAAATTAAGCAGTGGCCATTGTGTAGTGCATTTGGGTCGATATGTCTGTAACAATGGACAAGATGCTGGGCTAAGCCCAAAAGTCTCAGAGTAAGGACTAAATCATCAAACGGAAGAAAAATGTAAGAAAAAATGGATGACATGTACGGTTTCTTGCCCTGAGCAGTGGTGGCCATCACTGTTTATAATGTCTTACAAAGTTGTGTTGCTATGAGATATTGGAACATATCTGCCTACTCAACCTGGAAGGCAAGGGCTACTGAGATTTTATGTTGAAACATACTAATTTGCTATTTTTGTGGGTCAAAAATGGTTACATGTTGGCAATTTCACATTGCCTAACCTAAATATGAAAGCAGCCCCTGAGGTCCTAAGCCACGACACATAGGTTCCCAGTAAAATTGACCTGAGAATGACAAGCAGGGGCTGTGGAGCTGGACACAATCCCACCATTCTACACAGTACTTAACTTCACTAAGCCTCGATTTTCTGATCTATAAAATGGGAATAATACCTGTAAGGGTTAAAAGAGATGATAAATATATGTAAAGTGAATAGTACTTTATAGTTGCAAACCTAGTGGCATTAGGTGGCATTATTAACAGCCACCTCTATTTTTATAGCCCTATCATTTCACTGGAAGCAGCAGTTTCTTCTTTTTGGATATTGAATTCAGTATTTCCAGGCTTTGGATGATATAACAGAGAGGCTTTGACACTTAGATGACACTTAGATTTTCATGAAGTTAATAGAATCTTAGCTGTCCATGAAACGTGTTTGGGAGAAGTTGGGTTAGGAAACATGTTTAAGAAAAATGTTCAAGTGACATTGTGTTGCTTCTGTAATCTCTCCCTCTAAAATACCCACATTTGGTGGGTTAGCCCCTGCCAAGCTTTCCTCCCTGAGGGACCCTCTTAGGAAAGTCCTCAGCGGTTGGTCAGTGGCATCTCTTCTCACCATGTTAACGGTGTTGGATCTGGAGAGAGACATGGGTGTCAGCATGCTGGAGAGGGCAGGAGGCACCCGAGCGTGCCCACTCCCACACACACGGTCACGCTTACGAGGCCCCATCCCTGGTTTGACCCTGCACTTTTCGCTGCCTGCCCAGTGGTGTAATGGAAAAGGCTCCTCTTCCATCCCTGCTGCCCCAGCCCACCCCATATGCTCACAGAGCCACAGTGGGATGAACCAAAGTGTGTGTGTCAGTCAGGGGGTCCAGGGAGATTCCCAGCTGCCTTACTTCCTGGTAAGCAGGTATGTATGTGGACTGTTCTCTTCCTGTTAAGTTGTGGACAGGTTTTTTGTTTTGCTTTGAAGTAAAGATGGCGCAGTGCAGGAAGAATTCATTTTTAAAGGGTCCTATTTCCCGTGAGATGGTAACCAGCATCAAGGCAGAAAAATAAACAGTGTGGGAAGACCGGCAGCCCACA
Source organism: Physeter macrocephalus (assembly GCF_002837175.3). Taxonomy (NCBI): domain Eukaryota; kingdom Metazoa; phylum Chordata; class Mammalia; order Artiodactyla; family Physeteridae; genus Physeter; species Physeter macrocephalus. The sequence continues at coordinate 61,752,284 of NC_041217.1, forward strand.
CTGCCACCACCGGCAGACTCCATTTCATCTTTTTTTTTTTCTTTTGCGGTACGCGGGCCTCTCACTGCTGTGGCCTCTCCCGTTGTGGAGCACAGGCTCCGGACGCGCAGGCTCAGCGGCCATGGCTCACGGGCCCAGCCGCTCCACGGCATGTGGGATCTTCCCGGACCGGGGCACGAACCCGTGTCCCCTGCATCGGCAGGTGGACTCTCAACCACTGCGCCACCAGGGAAGCCCCCATTTCATCTTGATTGGGAGAGGGAAACATCTTGTCCTCAAATCCATTAAGGTAGAAGGCATTGTAATTCCAATCTCATCGTATTGGGTTGGCCAAAAAAGTTCATTTGGGTTTTTCCGTAACATCTTTGAGAAGTCATCATGTCAAGCTCAGAATTGCTTAATTTTTTTTTCTTTTCAAGCTACATTACACCCAGGTTATTCTCTTTCACTTAAATTTCAAAGGGGGAATTGGACATATTTGGCTTCCTTATGCTTCAGAGGAATTGTTGTTCCTTCAAAGTGCCAACAAGGTGTTTTTCAGCTATTTCGTTAGATTCCATTGATCTGTGAGCTGACACGATAAATGTGTGATGCCCTCCAGGCCCGCCTGGCGCTCGGTTCCCTCTCCTCTCCTCCCTCCCTCAGATGGGTCCTGCCAACCTACTCCCAGAGTTTAAGGCTGTGGATGAGCTGGCATTGGTGGCGCTAGGATTTCTGCAAACTCTACTGCCCAGAGTTGTAGTTTGGTAAAGGGTTGAGAGCAGCAAACTCCCAAGTTCCCTAACTTGGTGAGCCTCGCTGTTTGGCCTCCACAACTCACCCACTTCTTCATGTCTAAAGACAAGGGTACAACGAATAAGTCAGCTCGGGTACACGGGACGTCTACTAATTAACTTCAAACTGTTCTTGGAGCCACACAGAAAATGTGTCTTCGTTCATATGCTCATTTTAGATGAGTGAGCAGAGCAGAGCCCTGTGATGAATAGGACCAGGTAATACATTTCATGCAGAGATGGGGGTGGGTGTAGGGGGACATGGATCTGTGAAGCTTCACGTGGGGTTTTTCCGCCGCTCTCACTTGAGGGAAGGGCTTGGGGAGGACGGCAGTGGAAATAGCACCAGCCTCACGGCCTCCGTGTCTATCTCCATGTCTGTGGTAAAATACCTTGGGTTGCACTTGATGTCTGTGCTTGTTCAGTGCTCTCATTCTAGTGATCTCAGGACTCCAGAGCCTATCTGACACAGACAAGAGGGAAGTTGGGGAGATGAAGGGGAGCAGGGAGGTGTCACCTAGTGGCTTCTGACCAGAAAAGTATCTTTCCCCACATACACACACATGAACAGACATCATCAAATATCCTGGATCACATGGCGTCTTGTTTTGGGATAGTATTGGTCACTTAGCAAATTGTATATCTCAAGTCAAAATACCATGTGTGCTTGTTCTTCAGTTTGGCCTTGGATAAAAAAGCATAATTAATGTAAAATAGTAGGATTTGACTATTTATATTTTCCCATTATAAAAGGGGTTGTCATTTATCTTCTTGGGAACAAGCACAGTAATCAGCTATACAAAATATCGAAGATATGTCCCTGTGAAATTCTGTGCACATCTAAGATAGAGCCCCTGAACCAAGTAATTCTCTCTCTGCTCACCTGAAGATGATCATACAACTACAGGGAAAAAAAAATCTGATGATAAAGGGTAATTCCATAAACAGAGAAGGACCTTCAACCAGTGTGCATGGCATTTAGCTTAGGAGAAAAGATTTCCATACACTAAGGGTTGTTGAACATCCAAATAGGCTGTAGAGAAAGTCCAGCAACCCATCCTTCTAAGATTTTTCTTCAAAAAGAGCAGCTTCTTGAGGGTTTGGGAGGGCAAATGTGACCGTGCCTGGAGGTAGGGGGGTTGACGTCAGCTGATCCCAGGCCACAGTCAAAAGCTGAACCTGAGGCAGAAGGTGAGGCTTAGGCTACCGGTTTCCAGAAGGCACAGTGGCACCTTTTTTTCTGTGTTCTCCCTGTATTTTATTAGGTAAATTGATATTAATCATGCAGAGGTAAAATAAAAATTAAAAACAACAATCAAAACCCATAAATATCTTAGTGGCACTTGAAGGGGTAAAATTTGTGTGTGTGTGTGTATATATGTATGTATGTGTGTATATATGTGTGCCTAGAAATGTATGACTGTGTGTATAAAATCACACACCCCCAGCTTTTTTTTTTTTTTAATTGAAAATTACTTTTCTGCTTGGAATGTAAAGGAAGACACATGATATATATGTATTGTGTGCAAGGCTACCTTTATAAGCATTTCTTTGCCTCCTGGAGGTTTCTGTGGAAAATGATACCTATTTAGAGTATTTGGCCTAGTGATTTATTGGATGTAGTAAATGACAGGTACAAGCAGCTGTGCTTTGGGATTCCCTTTGAGTAACTGTTAGAAGGTTAAAATGAATGCATTCTAGTTTAGGTACTTCAGACTCACAAGTAGATGGAGAAATTATAAGCCTGCTAACATTATAAACCTAATTGGAAGCAAAATACTTCTTTCTTAATGAAAAGCCTTTCTTTTCTCTTTCCTTTTCCTCCCTCTTTTACTTGCCCTGTGAACACCTACTAAAGCTGAAGACTGAGTGTTTTCCTTATTTGCTTCTCAGGAGATGGGTAACCAAGGAGAGGCCAGTGCAACTCAAAAGCAAATGCAAAGCCCAAGGGTTTTTGTTTGTTTGTTTGTTTGATTGTTATTTTAACTTCAAATCTTATGTTAAGCTGACATACTCATTAAAACCAAATATTAAAATTTCACATATCCAGATTCTCATTTCAATCCTTTCAGGTGGCTTTACTTGATAATAATCAATCTAATTTAAGGCAGATGGTCAGATCAGGGCAAAGCTGTACGGAGCTCAGCGTGGTTAATGTCAGTTCAAGTTCAGAAGACTGGAGAAGCAAAAGGTTAGGTCTGTTTCCTGGAATATAATTTGAAACTACAAGCTAGTGATTGGGTGTTCTGCTATCTTTGGCCTCTGGGAGTTACCACTGCAAACAAAGCTCGTCCTTATCCAGAGCTATAACTAAGGACTGTTAAGGAGTGGGCAGTGTGGAGAGGGACAGCTGAAAGTATCTAACCTAGTGTGAAAACAGCTAATGAGAAGGCCAGTCAGCAAGATGGGATTTGTGTGTCCTTGGAGAGGGTCAGGCTTGAGGAATTTGCCTGTGGACTCGAGATAATAAAGAAGTTGCCAAATCCAATCCTAATTCTTTCTATCCCTTCTTTCCATTAGTCTGATAATGTAAAGTAAATGGTTTAAAGGATTTAGATATCAGATCAAGGGTCCTTCATCTGCCTCTTGTAAGTATCTAATTGCTTTAGGGAAATGACTAGGAATTTTCCTAATGGTTTAGAGAAAGTCTCATTGGAGATTTTAAGATTATCCAGAACAGAACCATCCGGGGGATTGATCTCTGATAGCTTCCAGGAAGAGGAATTCTCAGGTCAGCAGGTTCTGGACAAAGAAAAGAGAGGAGGCAGAGATGGTGGGTGAAAGAGTGAGGGACCTTCAGAAATGTGAGGAGGGGCTGAAGAGCATACCAGGAAGGCAACAGCCACCCTGGACTGTGGGGCGGCCTCCTGGATATTTGTGTATTATTTATGTACTTGCTCCATAGGTGAGGGTTTAGCGAGAGAAGCTGATTGCGTGACCTCAACCCAAATGGTTCATGCTTTTCTGGAAGCAACATTTAGATCAGAAGTTAGGTATCTTAAAAGGATAGTCACTAAGGCTTATATTAGTTCTGCGATCCTTCAGAGATCCCAGAGGGAAACTTAAGAGAGCGAGACACTGCCGAGCTCCCTGGGTTGACCCATCATTCCTGGGCTCCCTTTGCCAAGGTTGTATGTCACTGAAAATGCAAAGGATGGGGCAGAGACTTTGGCCCAGGGTCTAATCCAGCTGGGCAAGTCACAGGATTGTAAGACCCAGTGCTTAACTGTCCATTTCACCTCTTGCATTCTCAGTTTCACCAGTTTCTGATGCTTCTCTGTACAGAACACAGTAGAGATTCTTCAAGTGTGCTTGATCTGCTTTTGTCTCATGTGGTAACATATAGGCTTGACGGGGCTTAGATCATAAGCCAGACTCTCTGAAGGATTTGGGCTCTTGGAAACTGGTAGACACAAGACCAACTGTGTATAACATTTTTCTGGGCCACTGGGTACCACTGTGCCTGTAATAATAATATCTATATTTCTGTTAGTCTGCTGAAGAATTCACTCACTAGCAGTACCCTTTTGGTAGTAAAGGGCCCACAGCACTATGTGAAAGGAGCTAATGCCTGGGGTCTCCCACGTGTCACCTGGTCTCTTTAATAGTGGAGACCCTGCACTCGGCATTGGGAGGGGATGAAAAGCACACCGCAGAATCCCACCTCCTCCTGTTGCTCTCCTTTTCTCTCTGGGAGGATCTGAGAAGTAATCACTCGTCCTCACACACACATCCGGGAGATAGAACAGCCGCTGGAAGAGGGGCGCAGAAGCGGCCAGAAAGTGAGAGGCGGACTGCTGGGGAGGAGAGCTGAAGCCAGGCCAGAGGCAACACTGACCTGTGTGACCCTCACCTTGCCATTTAGGTCCTACCGTGTTTACTCTCAGTGTGACCTTCTAGGGTCACTTTCCTCTTTTTAACCTGTTGGGTGAGATGCTCCAAATCTCACACCAGGCTCACTGACGTTTTGTTAGCATTTTGTTTTTGGCTGCGTCACCTGCTCTGCAGATGGACCATGGCTGGCCTGGCTGTGACTCATCACACTGATGTCCCTGCCCGTCAGCCAGACGGTCCTTCCCCACCTTCTTCCTACCTGAAGATGAGGCGAGACTGCTCTTTGGCTTCTGACAGTTGCTCTCATCTTCTTCACCCTTCATCTGTCTACCGCTCTCCTGCCTCCTCCTTCCCAAGCCTGGAAACACTGTTTAACCCTTTGCACATAGATCTTCTCTTAGTCCATTTCTGCCCACCACCTTCGCCACCAGGTTCGAGGCAAACTTCCTGCCTGACAAATTCAAAGGCATTTGCCTCTGAGTTCTCTGGCTGCCCTGTGCGCTGCTCTGTGCGCTGCTGGCCCCTCGCATGTGAATGTCCCTCAAAGCTCTGTTCTCTCCTGACTCCAGGGTTATTCTGGGAGAACATACCATCCCCCTGAGTTCTGTTAAACCTCTGGCTCTGGGCCTGTCTCTGCACTTCCCCAGGTCCAAGCAAGTCCCCTAGACTTAAATGTTTTGTTTACAACCCAAACCAGCGATGACCCTCCCATACGTTCCGCATTTCAGCCAGGGAAGCCCTATTTACACTACTAGCTCAGGCAGGAAATCCCAGTGAAAGCTCCTACTCACCTCTGTTTATTTTACTTTGTTTATATTTGCACGTATCTATCATCTTTATCATGTGGCCTCTTTGTACCATAAATAATCACAATGCCAGTTTTCTAACTAAATAATGTAGAAAAACATTTTTTAGGGTATATTTAAATTGCTCAACTCATACAGTTTTCTACGGTTTGTGAGCATCATAAAAAAAATGTTTTAATTGTAGTAACCTTTATTTTTAACTGAAGATTTTCTGCTACTTCCTCTCTGACTCATTTCCATCACTGTTGACAGCTTTTTTCCCCCTGAAATTCTTCAGGTTCTCCATCACCCTTTCCGAGATGCTTCTTAACGTCACTTTGTAGTTTGTCTCGGGCACCCTCTCTGCCTGGCTCCAGACCCTCACGTTCCTTCTCTTCATCTCCCATCGTCTCCATTCCTCTAGAAAACTGCAAGCACAGAAGAACTTGCCCATTCAGCCCCCTGAGCTGGCCCCCCCACCCCGCCATTATTTAACTACTTTTGAAGCTCAAAGCCATCCTTTTTTTTTTTTTTTTTTTTTTTTTTTTTTGGTACCCGGGCCTCTCACTGTTGTGGCCTCTCCCGTTGCGGAGCACAGGCTCCGGACGCGCAGGCTCAGCGGCCATGGCTCACGGGCCCAGCCGCTCCGCGGCATGTGGGATCTTCCCGGACTGGGGCACGAACCCGCGTCCCCTGCATCGGCAGGCAGACTCTCAACCACTGCACCACCAGGGAAGCCCCTCAAAGCCATCCTTAATGACGAGAAAAAATAACGGCCATTTAGCCCAGGCCCTACTGAAATCTGGTCTCACTCTGGTCATCACTTCCACTTTGACTAGGTCATTATCTTAATACCCACGTCACGACTGCCACCGTCAGGTTCTAATTCTCTAAAGCAGTGGTTCTCAAACCAAGGGTGCTTAAGGATCTCTTCAAGCTTGTTAAGCAGTGATTCCCAAGTCCCACCTTTAGAGATGGGGATTGGGCAGGTCCGGAGTCTGCCTCTCCGGAGGCTGCCTCTCTGGAGGCTGCGTGTTTAACAAGCCCCTAGGTGAGTGATGGAGGTACCCTGAAGGACTGTGATGATGAGGCACCTTTCATGCCCAAACCAAAGAGGGCGGGTCTGGGAGTGGGGATTCAAATAGGGTTGCCAGATGAGCAAATAAAAACACAGGAGGCCCAATTAAATTTGAACTTCAGATAAACCATGAATAATTTATGTAAGTATGTCCTGAATTTTACACGAGAGATACTTATATAAAAATTTTTCATGGATTATCTGAAATTCAAATTTAACCATGCATTTTATATTTTATCTGGCTTCCTGGAATAGAGTGCCGTTGTGATTGACTCTCCACCCACTATCTTGGATAGTGCTGTGTAGTGTTGTTCAAATATCTATTCAGGAAGTCTTGTGAATGACAGAGGCTTTTAGAAGTTAAAGAATCTAAAAAGTCCATTGAAGAGTGGAAATCCAAGGTACACATACTTTGGTTTTTACCTTGGCTGGCACTTGACTTGCTCAGAATAACCACTTATGTTTGGAATGGAAAGCAGGAGTAGTAACTGCACATAAATTCCATATTCCTCCAGTTTAGGTTAAAAGATCCAAAGAAATGTCTCTACTGAGTAGTCTTGAGTCTGTAGCATTTTCAGTGGTCATAAGTTAATTGATTAAAAGGAGTTTGGAAGATGATGTCTGTGCTCAGTCTTACCTGCAGTTAGGAAAGGGAAAGCCACCTGCATGAGATGCTTGCTAGCAGTGCACAAGGCAGGACTGGAAAGATAACAGGCTTTAGAGTACCACCTGCTTGGGTTAGAATTCCGGTTCCACCACTTCCTCTGTGACCTTGAGTCAGGTACTTAACCTTTCTGTGCAAGAAGTGTTTTCATTCATAAAAAACAGATATGCTTATCATGAAACGTTGCTGGGGAGCTTAAATGACATCTGATATCAAGACATAGTCATTGGTACTTAGGTATTTAACCTAAATGCCAGAGAAAGGATTTCACAGGAGAGAGAATTTAAACCATTCTTTTTAGTCAGATGGGATTAGCAAAGTATGTTTTATACGTGGAGAGTCAGCTTTTGAAGTATCTTGGTTGACTACCTTCCCACTCATGATTTTCTCTGTTTTTCTAACTTTCTTCCTGCTCTAGGATTAACACAGATTCCTCAGATCCAAAAGACTGAAATTGCCTTTCGTCCTAATGATCCCAAGAGCTATGAGGCATATGTGCTGAACATAGTTAGGTTCCTGGAGAAGTACAAAGATTCGGCCCAGAAGGATGATATGATTTTTGAAGATTGTGGCAGTAAGTAGACATATTTTGGATGTTTGTGGTTGGTTAATTCTGATTTCCTGTTTCTATTTGTTACTTAATGATTGAAAGATACTCCTGAAATAATTAAAAGATTGAACTCTGACCATACTCAGAGGATAGTTTTTTGTGTTGTTTTTTTTAAGCAGAAACACTTTATGGGTTAGGCTTGGATGCAATGAAATAAACAGTATAGCCTCAAGTATTACTTTTACCTGTATTTGAAAGGTGTCTTACTTTTGAACATTCCCAAATATCTCTGTTTTTACTACTCAGACTCAAAGACCACAGTTACAGATTTGATTCTCTTACATCCATTGATTTTGAGAAATACAACTGCTTATATTTCCAGATTTCTGCCTCCCTCCCTCCCCCTCAGACCCCTGGCCCCAACAGAAGAGTTCACAGGACCTTCTGTCACCAAAATGAACCTTTGGTGTGATTAGCTATAACCACACTGATACTGATGGAGGAGGGTTTATGGTCAGGGTATATTTTAGAGACCCTGGCCAGGATGGATAATGAAATATGTCTTAGGCAGCTGATCATATGGATAAGGGAATGACTGATGAATGTAAACAATGGCTCTTAGTTTCATTAAGCCATTGATGGGAACACACATCCTCCTCCTTGCTACCTTGAGTGTGAATTTCCCAGCCTTGTTGTCATGCCTACCAAAACAAGATGCCACTCTGAGTTACCAGGTAATACCAGTTTTTCTGATTCAGTTCAAGCATTTATCACCTCCAGTTCTTTAAATGGCAGACCGCTGTGTAATATGGGGTGAATATTGCCATTTTAAGTCATTTTGAAAAGATTTAGTAATTTAAAATAAACTCTTTCACTAAATTTTTCTCATTAGAATTTAATTGAGGTTTTCATCTTACTTTGTAGTAATTAAAAGGCCCGTATGATAGATAATTAGAGTGATTCACTTCTCAGGAGATGCACTGAATTGAGGCACTTTACTATTTGAAGGGAAAATAGTTTGTGGACTTAAAAATATGTATATAATTTATGGTATTTGCATCCATTTCCTGCAGGATGCTTTGTTTTAACTTTGAATTCTGTTCTCATTTATTCTTTCTCTGGCTTTGAAATAAAAAATGCAACAATACAATTTCTCAGTTGAACAAATGCTTATAAGAACTCAGTGTTAAAAGACAAAAACTCAAAAAAAATTTTTTTTAAACCTTGAATGGTGGTTGAAAAGGAAAAACAATTCTTTCCTGCTCCCTTTTTACTGTTTAACATGTTAATTAGAGGCATAGCTCCGAGAAATCCCGACCATGAAACTTCCAGTTCTGAAAATTATTGGCAGTCCTTTTGTGTTCTAATTATAACGTCCCTGTTATTGAGCTGAGCTGATGTCGACCTGTGCAAACGATGCTACTCCTGAAGAGAGATCCAGTTTCCTTTCAGTCTTCTACTTAGTGGAGTCATCCATTATTTAAAGAAAGAAATATCGGCAGAGACCAAACATCATGTGCTGCACATCGAGCACTGTGAAGCTTTGGTACTGGCTATTGCTTTTAGTAAAACACCTTTTTAAGGTCAGTGGAGAGATGAGAGATGGCTTGCTGGAAATCCTTTCTTTCTTTTTTTAAAAATTATTTATTTATTTATTTTTTATTTATTTATTTTATTTATTTATTTTTTGCGGTACGTGGGCCTCTCACTGTTGTGGTCTCTCCCGTTGCAGAGCACAGGCTCCGGATGCGCAGGCTCCGTGGCCATGGCTCACGGGCCCAGCCGCTCCGCGGCATGTGGGATCTTCCCAGACCGGAGCACAAACCTGTGTCTCCTGCATCGGCAGGTGGACTCTCAACTACTGCGCCACCAGGGAAGCCCTAAATTATTTATTTATTTATTTATTTATTTATGGCTGTGTTGGGTCTTCTTTTCTGTGCGAGGGCTTTCTCTAGTGGCAAGCGGGGGCCACTCTCCTTCGCGGTGAGCGGGCCTCGTTATCACGGCCTCTCTTGTTGCGGAGCACAGGCTCCAGACGCGCAGGCTCAGTAGTTGTGGTTCACGGGCCTAGTTGCTCCGCGGCATGTGGGATCTTCCCAGACCAGGGCTCGAACCCGTGTCCCCTGCATTGACAGGCAGATTCTTAACCACTGTGCCACCAGGGAAGCCCTGGAAATCCTTTCTTAATTCAGGTGATATAATACATTAAGTGCAGGATAGCCCTGTCTTAGAATAATTGTGACAAGGAAGAGAGCCCTGTCCTTTCTCAGTGGTGCTCAGGGAATTGTTGGTACAATGTGAAAATGGCGTTTGCATTTTCAGATATGCCCAGCGAACTCAAAGAGCGAGGAGAATTTAACAACGAAAGAGGAGAGCGAAAAGTCTGCAGGTTCAAGCTTGAATGGTTGGGAAATTGCTCTGGAATAAATGATGAAACTTATGGCTACAAAGAGGGCAAACCATGTGTCATTATAAAGCTCAACCGAGTTTTGGGCTTCAAACCTAAGGCAAGTAATGTTTTAAATCATAGAATTTAGATGAGCCATTCACAATTCGATGTAGTCCTTAATGGGTATGAAGAGAGACCCTAACATGTTTAAAGGATACTCAGTTTTGAAGCCTCATCAGTAGAGTAACACTGAAAACCTCTGTGGCCACCTTGGAATTCTTAGGGTTAGGTCATTAATCTCATTTCCTAAAGTTAGAGAAAGTCTGTGTGGCAAAGCCAAATTCTGAAGTAAGTCCCGTGGCCCTGTTCTGGATTTCTATAATGTAATTCTATAACGTAAACTCTTTAAAAAGAGAAAAAGATGTCTTAAAATTTAAAACCTACCTGTAAACTCTTTAAAAGTAAAAAAGAGAAAAAGATGTCTTTAAATTTAAAACCTACCTGCATGTACAGTCATACTCAGGTTTTGGTACTCTAGGAGCCACACTATTTAAAAAAAAAAAAAAATCTGGTAATCTGAAAAAATTATCTGGTCATCAGAAAAAATGTTTGTTTTTTTCTGGATGAAGATTTTGTTGCAAAATTAGACGTTGAATACTGTCTAGGTTGAACTTTTATAACCATGCCATTGGCTTTTGCCATTATTGCAACTTATAATGGGTAAATACTACTAGAGATCATCGAAAAAGTGCAAATTGCCTTCGCTCACCATTTGGTGGGATGGTAGCAGTTCTTTAAAATTAGAAGAAAAAACTGTATGGGTGTTATCTCTGTTTTTTATAAGACTGCTTATTTCATTCTCTCCCCCAGCTCATGAATTAAAAAATGCTGTCCTTTTCTCTTAAGCGTGGATTCTTACAGAAGATTTCTCCCATTTGCTCATGAGAGCATTGCCATTAAGAGGGTACTTTTTGGTTCTGATAGGAATTGACTGCAGTGTACAGAGTTATATGAACAAACTTACTTCATTTCTGGAATCTGGCTCTTTTGTTCATTAACTTTCTATTATATGCTCTTTATTTCCACAATGCTTGTTACCCATGAATAATATTTTCAAAAGAAAATCAGTGTAGAGATGAAAAGTTTTATTAACATAACTGAAGGATACATCAAAACTCCTTTACTGCCACCAGAGGCAAAAATGGATGAGTGGGTGCATGGATGTTTGCCTGGCTTGCTTGTTGGATCTCCTACAGAAATTAATGTACCTCTCAACAGAATTTTAATCTTCCTTCCACTTAGACTAGGAGGTAATCGAAGAAAAATGGTGAGAGCCATTATGTCACACTTAGGGTTGATACTCATATTGCTAGGAAACTCTTCACCAAGATAAGCTATTTGGCAATGAAAGGAATTGGTGCAGTGTATCCAAAGGACTAATCGTGATCTTTGCTCTCTGAATCCCTCACTTTTTATAATTCCTTTTCATAGACATTGAATGATATTTGTCCCCCCCAGAGTCTGTTGTGATTCACATCTCTTCCCATATTTATAAAGATATTCCGTTAAAGTGATGAATTCAGCTACTCTTTCTTTTCAGTCTTTTTTTTTCCTTTGGATTCCCCTTGGTTATCCATTGCCACTTTCTGATTCAGCCGTGCATCCCAAATCCCCAACTCTTTCGTTGTTGGAATTACAGAGATTGCGGTACTCCACATCTCACTTGCTGTGCCCATTCCCTCACTCCCTGAGGATAGATTCTGGTAACTTCTTTATCAATATGTATTTTCTCTTCATATTTTTAAAGATAAATCTATTGCTGACAGAAAGTTCCAAGAATCAAATCTAGATGATCATTTTCTTATATTCCAAAACAAAGAGCAGTACCAAAAATAGTCCTTTACTGATATAGAGAATTGTCCATTTTATCTGACTTTGATTAGGCTATGTATGTGTTACATCTCATGTCAGGACTCACACACTCTGCTGATGTGAGTAAGCAAGTGACTGTCTGTCTTCCAGGGCGTAGATGTCCATCACACTTCTCCTGAGATGGATTTGAGCCAGGGATCTAGGAAGGCAGGCCCTGAATATTTCACTACAGCAGTAATTTTCAACGTGTACTATGGATCCCTTCGATGCATTCACCCCTTCATAAGACCCCTTCATTGAGGGCAATGCCACTTTTATCTATTTTACATGCTGGACTTGCCTAACAAAACTGGGACTTAAATGACAGGGCCTCCACTGGAGATTTAAGAAAAGAAGAGAAAAGGGAAAAAAAAAAGAAAAGAAGGAAAGCTTACTTGAAGAAGGCATGCTTGAGGGAGAAGGATGGCATTATTTATTCATGGCTTGGGAGGAAAGCCCAAGTTTTATAAAAACAGAAATGTCAACCAACCTTTCCATCTAATTATAATCTTAGCAAATGAGAAGAGAGCATTATTTCTGAGTTGGCTCTTATTTTTCAGTGTCCTTGAATAAAGCTTACAATGGGTTGCCATTAGAAGTTCCATTTAGTACTGGGCTGCATCACAGCTTAATTGTAGTGGTCACAAAACTTGGGCATTTATTTTCAAGAAAATCACAGCATGACCTTTCCTAGATTGGTTAGGAGAGTCATTCATTCTGCTGTCCTCAAGTGTTTGGTTATTATTTCAATTGACCAAAGTGTACTTGTTTGGGCTACAAGCTAGTTTTATTTTTCAGAAGTTAAAGGAATTATTTACAAACTTATTGACCACCATGGGTTTTATTTTTAGCCTCCCAAGAATGAGTCCTTGGAGACTTACCCAGTGATGAAGTATAATCCATATGTCCTGCCTGTTCAGTGCACTGGCAAGGTAAGGAGACCTTTAGAGTTACTGAGGGTGGGGCAGGAGAGAGGGGAGAATGAATGAGATTGTTTTAAATTAGAGGTAAAACTTTAACATGGGAAATAAGAAGCACTGCTTCCAGGAATCAGTCTCAGCCGATTGAATTGTAGCTACACTGGGTAAAACTTCTTAAAAGAACAGAAAGATGTAACAAGAATAAAAACATCTATCAGTTTCTCCACTGGAACAAGAAACTGAAATATCTGAATTTAATCAGTTGGAATATTGGTTTACAGAACTGAGAGGTGAACTAGCCCACATAAATGCTTCTGTGGCTCACATGGTGTGTTAAAAACTTGAGGCCAACCTTTTTTTTTTTTTTTTAATTGACGGTTTTACATTGAAAAATTGCTTCTGGCTTTTCTTTAAAAAAATATTGAAATATTAAGGTAACCATCAATGTGTATTCCCTTTAAATCTGAAGACAGGTACCTGATGGATTGTTTAGAGAGAGAAGCAGAATAAAGAAAGGGAAATCTCCAAACAGTTCAAATTTATGTTGGCACCAAGAAAGGAAATGGACACAAGAAAATGAAAGGCAAATAGTTAAACTTTTGGAGGTAATGTCATTGAAAATATCCACTGGGCCAACACTGAAGAGTTTCTTTCAGTGCTGGCCCTATTTCTAGGAGGTTGTGTTGGCTTGAAGAAAGGCTTAGTTGGCTTTTGCTGCAGTTTCCCATTTGTACAATGAGGAAAGCCTCCTTTTAGTGACCATTTCTCAAGGCTACTAAGGATTAGGCTGAGTGTGTCTTTTCCTCTCGTGGAGATGCGGTACCCGTATCCTCCAGTGGTTAGTGCTTACCTCCTCCCGCGAGGGGCTTGAGCTGGCATGTCAGCGGATGACCGATCTCCTCCAGCAGTAGCTCGCAGACTGCTTTGTGGGACTGAGAGTCTCCTTTGTATGTGAGTACAAATAGTCATCCAGGATGTGAGCCGTGAAAATCTCATTTCCTCTCTGGTTTCCAGCGAGACGAAGATAAGGAGAAAATTGGAACCGTGGAGTATTTTGGACTGGGCAGCTACCCTGGTTTCCCGCTGCAGTATTATCCCTACTACGGCAAGCTCCTGCAGCCCAAGTACCTGCAGCCCCTGCTGGCTGTACAGTTCACCAACCTCACCATGGACACGGAAATCCGCATAGAGTGTAAGGCGTATGGTGAGAACATTGGGTACAGTGAGAAAGACCGTTTTCAGGGACGCTTTGACGTAAAAATTGAAGTTAAGAGCTGATCACAAGCACAAATCTTTCCCACTAGCCATTTAAAACAGTTAAAAAAGATACAAAAACCTACTAGTCTTGAACAAACCGTAATACGTATGGGACCTACACTTAATCTATATGCTTTACACTAGCTTTCTGCATTTAATAGGTTAGAATGTAAATTTAAAGTGTAGCAATAGCAACAAAATATTTATTCTACTGTAAATGACAAAAGAAAAATAAAAATTGAGCCTTGGGATGTGCCCATTTTTACTGTAAATTATGATTCCATAACTGACTTATAGTAAGCAGTGTTTCTGGCCCCTAAGTATTGCTGCCTTGTGTATTTTATTTAGTGTACAGTACTCTCGGTGCACACACTCTGGTCATTTTTCAAGCCATGTTTTATCGTATCTGTTTTCTACTTAACGTGAGCAAAGTTTGCTGTCCAAGGTGTAAATATTCAATGGGAATAAAACTGGCATGGTACTTTATTTTTCCTTTTTGGGTTTGGCTCTTTCAAAGATGATGATAATGGCCCATCGATGAGCATTTTTAACACACTCCATAGTCTTTCCCTGTGGTGTTTGTTAGGTCTTTCTTTATTATTGTTATTTTTTTTTCCTGGGTCTGGGTTGGGGTGGGGTGGGGTGGGCTGTTGTTATGGGGGAACTGCCCTTTAAATTTTAAGTGACACTACAGAAACACACACAAAGGTGATGGGTTGTGTTGTGCTTTGTACTGAATGCTGTCCTGACTTCTCTTCCCCTGTCCTCCAGTCTGTCTGTTCTGAAGCTGTGTATGAGATCTGGAGCACCTGTCACTTTGGCTAGTGATAGGGCTGATTAATTTGCTTTGTACATTTTCTTTCACTTTCCTTTTTTCCTTTCTCTGGAGGCATCACCTGCTGGTGCTGTGTCTTTATGAATGTTTTAACCATTTTCATGGTGGAAGAATTTTATATTTATGCAGTTGTACAATTTTATTTTTTTCTGCGAGAAAAAGTGTAATGTATGAAATAAACCAAAGTCACTTGTTTGAAAATAAATCTTTATTTTGGACTTTATAAAAAGCAATGCAGTACCCCATAGACTGGTGTTAAATGTTGTCGTCTGCAGTGCAAAATACATGTTCTAACATATGTCATAATTGCCAGGAGTACAGTGCCCTTGTTGATCTTGTATTCAGTCAGGTTAAAACAATGGACAATAAAAGAATGAACACATTCCTCATGTGTGTGATTCACTCTTGTCTAAACACCACAACCTGTGACTTCTTTACTTTCTACACTGTTTGTTAGTTATCCAAGATCTTGAAGAAATACTGAACCTGAAAGACAAACACGTGATTTCATTAGTTCACATGGAAGTTCAGCCTTTTCTACCCAACAGAGGCCAAGAGCTGGGTCGGGACTCTGGACACCAAGGTGCACACCCCTTCCCAGTAAGACAACCAGGTTAATTGGAGGCAGAGGCTCAATCAGCGAGGTTTTAAAGTTCAAGTTTAGAAATATTTTGCAGTGATACTCAGTTTAGAAAACATGAAATTTTGGTTCCTGCCACTTTTCTACCCAACAGAGGCCAAGAGCTGGGTCAGGACTCTGGACACCAAGGTGCACACCCCTTCCCAGTGAGACAACCAGGTTAATTGGAGGCAGAGGCTCAATCAGCGAGGTTTTAAAGTTCAAGTTTAGAAATATTTTGCAGTGATACTCAGTTTAGAAAACATGAAATTTTGGTTCCTGCCAGCGCTTCACGAGATATGGTTGTTTGTTAGTAGTTCAGTTAAAAAAAAAAACGAGGTTAGCAATCAAAAAATGGACAGAAGAACTAAGTACACATTTCCCCAAAGAAGACATACAGATGGCCAAGAGGCACATGAAAAGCTGCTCAGCATCCCTAACTATTAGGGGAATGCAAATCAAAACTACAGTGAGGGGCTTCCCTGGTGGCGCAGTGGTTGAGAGTCCGCCTGCGGATGCAGGAGACACGCGCTCGCGCCCGGAGAAAAGGGACCCCTCTTGCACTGTTGGTGGGAATGTAAGTTGGTGCAGCCACTATGGAAAACAGTATGGAGGTTCCTTAAAAAACTAAAAATAGGGCTTCCCTGGTGGCGCAATGGTTGAGAGTCTGCCTGCCAATGCAGGGGACACGGGTTCGAGCCCTGGTCTGGGAAGATCCCACATGCCGCGGAGCAGCTGGGCCCGTGAGCCTCAACTACTGAGCTTGCGTGTCTGGAGCCTGTGCCCTGCAACAAGAGAGGCTGCGATAGTGAAAGGCCCACGCACCACGATGAAGAGTGGCCCCCACTTGCCGTAACTAGAGAAAGCCCTCACACGAAATGAAGACCCAACACAGCTAAAACTAAATAAATTAAAAAAAAAATAAACTAAAAACAGAGTTGCCATATGATCCAGCAGTCCCACAGCTGGGCATATATCCTGATGAAACTGTAATTTGAAAATACACATGCACCCGTATGTTCACAGCAGCACTATTCACAATAGCCATGACATGGAAGCAACCTAAATGTCCATTGAGGATGAATGAATAAAGAAAATGTAGTATATATACAAATGGAATATTACTCAGCCATAAAAAAGAACATAATAATGCCATTTGCGGCAACATGAATGGACCTAGAGATGATCATACTAAGTGAAGTTAAGTCAAAGACAAATATCATATCACATATGTAGAATCTAAAATAGGACATAAATGAACTTACCTACAAAACAGAAACAGACTCACAGACAGAGAACAGACTTGTTGTCAAGGGGTGGCAGGGTGGGGGAGGGATGGATTGGGAGTTCAGGATTTTTTTTTTTTTTTTTTTTTTTTTTTTTTGCAGTACACGGGCCTCTCACTGTTGTGGCTTCTCTGGTTGCGGAGCACAGGCTCCAGACATGCAGGCTCAGTGGCCATGGCCAAGGGCCCAGCCGCTCCGTGGCATGTGGGATCTTCCCGGACTGGGGCACGAACCTGCGTCCGCGGCATTGGCAGGCGGACTCTCAACCACTGCGCCACCAGGGAAGCCCCAAGGGAGTTCAGGATTAACAGATGCAAACTATTACATATAGAATGGATAAACAACAAGGTCCTACTGTATAGCAGAGGGAACTACATTCAATATCCTGTGATAAACTATAATGGAAAAAAATATGAAAAATAACGTATATATATGAGTAACTGAAAAAATTAGCGTGTGCCAAAAAAAAAAAAAAGGTTAGGTTTGAGGTTCAGTAAATTAAGAAGGTTTATACCTTGCTTTTTGGTTCACGGTTTGGCCTAAGTCCATATTTAGCCATATATTTTCAAATTAGCCTTAGAGTGAAAGGAGATGAAAATGAGCTTTCTGAAAAACATTCTCCAGGTATAACGGAGCTGAAGATTTAGTATCCCTTAACCCACATGGGAAGTACCCAAACTAAAATCTTGGCATCATCATATTTCAGAAAATGGAAACCTTTCACAAAGCCTGTGCAGCCAAAGCTTACATCAATCCTTCCTGCCTTCAGGCTGGTCCTGAGAAATCCTTTGGGACCTGAAATGCTGAAATGCCTCCTCAGTTGGGCTCTCCTCTTACAGAAACAGACCCAGAGGCCCATGGCCATTTCTGTGACAGCACAAGTTGTTCAGAAATAGTAACAGCTTAAATTCCCACCTTATTGCCCCACATTTATTACCCTACCAATCTGATTCTCTTGTTTATTCTTTAAAAATACTACCTGAGACTTTGCTATCTCTAGAGCAGCAAATCGTGTGATGGCAAATGAATACCAGAGAAACAATGACTCCATTTAACAAAAAACAGCAAAGGGAACTGTGAGAAATGGCACAACTGCTTAGCTGCAAAGATTTTAGGAGCCCTCCTTAACAACTGAGGAAATACGGCAAAAATCCGTAAACGGACAACATATCTAACCTAAAGCTGGGTTTCTCAAAAAGCAACCTCTACATACATAGAAATAGAAGGTATCGTTCCTTTAACAGAAGATGGTTTGTTTTGCTGAAACATCGACACTTTTTGCAGAGTGTACCTGAGTCTTAAACGTGTGATGTTTATGAACAAGAAGTGGGGAATGGCTTTACATCTGAGGAAAGGGGAGTATTTATTCAAATTGGAAGGTCGTTTGTATTTTTGAGACTGTTCTCAGGTCACACCTCGGTCAGACACACTTAACCCCCTGCTTTCATATGAACCTTGTACCTTCTGTTCTAAGACATAGTGTATGTGTGCATATATGCGTGTGCATGTGCACCTGTGTATGTATGTGTGTGCTCTCTGCCTATTCCTTCCTTCAAGATTCTGTCCAAATCTTGCTTCCCTGTAGCCTTTCCAGATGGTGCCAACCTATTCCCTGCCCGTGAGAGTGCTTATATCTCCACTAGGAGACGGGGGAAGTGGTTAGTGTTCTTTGACTCCATAGGTATTCGTTGGCTGCCTAGTCTGCTAAGTACTCTTCTAACTGCCCTGGAAAGACCCTCGAGTGACCCTCTGCCGCTCACATTCTAGTATGAAGTACCTGCATATTTCTGGAACTCTTGCTGCTACACATTGATCATGATTCGCTCTCCTCGTATTATTAGATGACACATTTCTTGGGTGTAGGAACAGTGCCATCTACTTTTGGGGTGTCCTTATATCCTGAAAAGGGGTTTTCATACAAGTCCAAGTCAATCAAATATTGAATTCCTCACACAGAATATAAAAGGAATGAGTTTTCCAAAGGCAGTGTTTCTCACACATTGGCTAAGTACTGCTTGGAATCAAAAGCATTGGAATAGTTACTGAATAGAGGAAAAAGGATTCTCTTTCTTTCCTTTTTTTTTTTTTTCAATCCATCACATTCCCTGAAGGAGAGCTTCAATGTGGTGCTACTATGGCTTCAACCCAGGTTATTACCCTTTCAAAAAAAGGGAGATAGGCCTGGGGCTCAGAACCTTTTGCAAGCAATAGTATCTAGCTAGAATTTAAGAACTTTTCTTTTCATTGTATTTATTACCTTCAATTAAGGACAAGTAATACCAGTTTCCCACTTATGCTAAATAAATATTTCCATGATGGAAAACAAACATTCAAGTATCACAGTGAATGAATTTAAAGAAAAATAGTAAATACAATTTCAGGTGGTACTCAGATATGGTAAAACTCATGAAGGTAATAAAGGCCAACTAGACTTTAGGAACCTTTGCCCCAAAATACAGCATTAACGGAAGCCAAGGTTTTTGGTTCTGTACCTGTTTGGGCAAAATCTAATCTGAGCTCTGTTTTAGAACAATAGCACGCCCTGTCTGCTCAAGCTGCATTTATTACCAGAGGGAACTGCTCCAACTCCAAATTAAAAACATTATCAGTGATCAGAGATGAAAATCTAGTTATCAAAATCTTTCAAAGTCCAATGAAAGCTCAAACTCCTGGCATTTAAAAGGATTAGTAACACTTCAATATCAGTATATATTTGGCCCATGGAGGAGAACTAAGTGAGGTTACTTCGAAAATCCATGACTAAGGACAGAGGGAAACATAATACAGAGGGAAACTATCCAAGGAGCATTTAAGAACAGCTGTAGTCAAGTGAATAAAGTGATCTTGGTTTCAAATTCAGAGAAAATGTGACTCTGTCTTTTCTTCTTCAAGAGGAAACTAGCATTAGCCAGACATGTTATCCACCATCTTCTAGGCTCTGCACTGGAAAAGCTGAACAGGAAATAGAGAGATAAACCTGTTATTCTCCCAACTGAAGCCTGCAATCAGCAGCATCCATAGCCTACCCAGTGTGAAACAGAGATTGGACCAAGGCAGATATCTTGGTTCATATTTTAATTCTCTATTTTTCTCCCAGAGACTGTCAGCATTGGTCTGTTCTGAGAGATTAAGTACCTCATGAAGGTACTGATTTTTATTGACTACAGAACCCAGCTATTTTATTTAGCCACAAATGAATCCCACACCCTAAGAAAAGGCCCACATTGTAATAAAACTGTGACTTACTATCTCCAGCTTGCTTTACCACAAAGCCTTTAAAAAACTGGGATTTCATAAAATCGGCACCCTTACAAGCAGTCTGTAAAGCACTACCTTTTCCAAAGAAATGCTCATCTTCTTCCTCTAGTGCTGGCCACATACAGGCCAGGTAGGAGGAGGCACTGAGTGATTTGAAACCCACCTATTTAGTTAACCACAATGTCTGATATACTCAGCATTAGACGGATCCTTTGGTTTAAGTGCTTCAGGGATCAAATATTTCATTCCTCTGTAAGGTGGCCCTTTAGTGCCCATAACTTGTTACAGGGATTTATGGTCACTAAATTAGCAAGTACTGGAGGAGCATGGAACAGTCCTATAGCAATGGGATATAGGATCTATTCCTTTACATAGGAACAGGGGTTCTAAAATGACTAGTGGGTGAGGATCAGGCATTGGGGAGGTGCGGATGATTCAGCATTGGAACCTCTGGAGGGCAAGGGAATAGAATAAGGTTAACAGACACTTTGGGATTGTACTACCAAAAGTGAAACATGGCATGAGAAGTCCATGCTGACGGAAACCTGTGCCTAGAGCTGGCCTCTCTCCTTTTCTTTGATTTGCAAATTTCTTCCAAGCTACCTACTATGTGCCCAGCAACGACTATGAAGTGGGGGAGGGAAGGGTTCAGGCATACAAGATCCCTGTTCTTATGAAATTTTTGCCTTCACGCTTCTAAATGTCTCAAATGCCCTAAACTACTCTCACCTATACTTAATTCATTCTTTCCCTCCTCTGTCAATCATTCATTCAACACATCCCATTCATGATAATTCAGTGATGGGTGAGACTTGGTCCTCAGAAAGCTTATAGACTGAAAAGAGGAAAACCCATGTAATCAAATAAAATCACTATAGTGTGCTAAGGTATAAGTGGGAATAATTAACTGCCAGTGGGAACACAAAATGTTTCATAAAGTGGTTAACATTTGAGTCCTTAGGATGAGTTGGAAGTGACATAGAGGAAGGAGGAGCACATTTTAGCTGAATATACAATTGCTATGCCAATGGGCAATGATACTTTAATAATAAGATTAACTTGAGGATTTGTTCTGTCTTTATCACTGTTAAATAAGAACAACAGCTTACATTTATTAACTACTTCACAGTGTACAGTCTAATTTCATATATAAACCATCTCCTTCACACCAGCTCTGTTAAGCTGGTCCCCTTACCCCCATACAGAGCAGGATCCTGAGACTCAGAGGTCCATGACTTCCCTATATAGTAAGCTGAGGAATTTGCTCAGTTGGCAAGGCTGGAACTTGAATCTGTATCTTCCAACTCTAAGCCACAGTGGCACTGTGACCTCCCATGGAGTAGTCCCTGCATTTGCTGATGACCGTATATAAATTATTGCCAATTCTGTAAGAATGTAATTCAAATAAATGTAAATTTTCTGTAATTGCTTCAAGTGTAGACTCAAGGAAAGTTTCCAGAGCATGTCTCGTCTTTGCCCTGAGTACAGTGCATAACAAAAACGGGCCTCAATGCTAGTGATTCCCTGTCCACCACTCCCCGAGAGGAACTTCTAGTATATGGAGCAAGCATGAAATCTCCTTGCATGTTTTATTAACTCTGGCTTTGTATCAGAGTCTCTAGTGTAGCTTACTGCTCCTGATGCCTGGGGTCCACCACAGATAGCTGAATCAGACACTTTGGAGGTGGAGCCAGGTGTCTGTTTTCCAGTGGTTCTTAATGTTAGTTGAGCAATAAAAATGCCTGTGGAGTTTCTTTTTTTTTTTTCTCCTTTTAAATCAGAGTATAGATGTGCTCGAACATTTACAGAATTTATCTATCCTACTGCCGTGGAGTTCAGCACCAAACTAAAATATGTGTAACTGTGCCATTATACTAGATAGATTTTCAGATAAAATCTAGTCACTCTGAATTTGACTGAGGTACAGTTTTGTTAGTGTTCCAATAATATACTGATTTTTAAATACATCAGCCTATTCAGAAGGGAAACAACTTTCAACGCACTTGGGGCCCTTATAGCCAAGACTGGCTTCATGGACGTGTAACCTGTGCTGACACACAGGGCCACATGCTTAGAAGGGCCTATGCCTGGTTTAGTGTTCCACTGCCTCTCTCTTGAAATTCTTAATAATTCTTGAACCAGGGGCCCTACATTTCCATTCTGTAACAGTTCTGCTTACAGCCATGGGCCTCTGTGCTAGGGCTACTTTGGCCTGGTTTTCCTATCGGCTGAGTGGAAAATGTGGTTGAAAAGGCTGCTTGTAAAATAAGCAGTGAACAGATCCATGGTGAGAGGTGGCAGGTTGGGGAAGGTGCAAGGTGAGGCTGGCTATGGAAGGTGGGAGCCGCAGACTTGCTAGGAGAGAAGCAGAGGCCCAGGAGGGCAGGCCGAAGCCTTGGGGCAGGGGTGGGGGGAGAGGGCCTCTGCTGTGGGGATGGTTGGAGGAGGCTACCAGCAGGCCTTTAACATGTGAGCCTGAATCCTTTCTGAACTCTTCCCATGCTCCCTCTCTCCCTCTTTGTCTTTCCCCTACAAGTCACCACTTGTTTTCAGCTCTCCAGATAATGGAGTTCAGAAGTAAAGAGTTGTGAGGAAAAAGGTGGTGGGTAAAGGACCTCTGTTCTCCAGACAGAAGGTCTCAGAGGAAACATCCTCGCCTTGCTAAAAAGAAAAAGAGATGAAAAATCTGTTCCTGCTTACTGTCTCAGCTACAGAGCCCAGAAAGTCCTTGGGCTGCAGAGGTACCCCCTCAAATCTATTTATAGGCTACAAAATATTAATAATAAAGTTGAACCTACTGTAGTCATAAGAGTTATCTCCTTCATATATGTTTATCTTCTCCATGGGTTCGGAGGCCATATTTGAAGTCTTTTTTGTTTTTTTAAATTGGAGTATGGTTGATTTACAATGTTGTGTTAGTTTCAGATGTATATAAAATAGATAACTAATAAGGACCGACTGTATAGCACAGGGAACTCTATTCAATACCCTGTAATTACCCATACTGGAAAAGAATCTAAAAATAAGTGGATATATGTATATGTATCATTGATTCCCTTTGCTGTACACCTGAAACTAACATTATAAATCAACTATACTCCAATAAAAATTAATTTAAAAAATTTAAAAAATGAAAACATAACTAATAAGGACATCCTGTATAGCACAGGGAACTCTACTCAATATTCTGTAATAACCTATATGGGAAAAGAATCTAAAAAAGAATGGATATAAGTATATGTATAACTGATTCACTTTGCTATACACCTGAAGTCTTTTAAGACAAAATGAAAATTTCACATTGAAATGACTAGACATTTCAGTAATTCTGTAAACCCAATATTCTCAGAGTTTTCTTATAAAGACCTCTTGATTATTCTGCTGCCAGCCACTAATGAGAACAACTGTCTTTTTAAAGCTAGAAGGAAATTATACCTCAGCCCAGAATAGAGTGGTGCTGACCTTTCTCTCTATAGGAAATATATACCATTTTTTCTAATATATCTAAAGATGCAGGAGTCCTTTCTAGAAATTCATTCTAAAATTGTGTTTTGTGACTCATTCTTATCTGGCCTCTTCTACCCTGAAGGCGGTTTTGGTTGCAGCTAGTCCCTCCCCAGTCCTTCAAAAAAATCTAAAAGTATGAATAGGGAACTTCTGTTCCCTTCCCCCTACCCTCAGTGATTAAAAAAGTACTCTCTGAGGGTCACAATATGAGAGCCACGGATAATTTTTCAATGTTTACATTTAAAATTTTACTTACTCTTAAAAAGTGGAGTCCTTGTTACATATCAAATGCTTTCACAAATTATCTTGTGTAATCCTTACAACTGAAACAGATGTATTAGTCCCATTTTTCAGTTGATGAGACTGAGGTTGTTAGAGCTAGCAGCTTGCCTGAGGACACGTGATTCAGTTTAGTGCCTCAGGCTTTGTTCACGCTGGTTAAGAGCTCAAGGTTAAGATGGAGCCTGGCTGCGGTGGGGGCGGGTTTGACTCCTGGCCTTGGCATTTCCTAGCTGGCTGACCTTGAGGAAGTCATAACTTCTTGGTTTCTCATATTGCACATCTCTAATATAATATTACTGATTACATAAGGCTGTTGTAAAGATTAAATGAGTTAATATATGGAAAGCATTTAAAACAGTGCCCAGCGTATAGTAAATATTACAAAATAATTATCATTATCTGTTCTTCCATATCCTCACAATGCTGTGGTCTGTCCTGCTGTATGTCAGTGAAGCCATGGGTTTCTGAGCAATTCCATCCAGCTCTGAGAGCCAAAACTGCCAGGGCAATTACAGCTTATTAGGCGACAGCCTACATAATTAACCAGGTCATGAATGACAAAGGCAGACTGAGGACCTTTGCAAACAAAGACAGTAAAGAGACACAGAACCGAACACAACATGTAATCCCTGAATGGATCCTAGAGCAGAAACATTTTTTTTTCTTGTGCTACAAAAGACATTTGTGAGTGAAACTGGTTAAGATTTGAATGTCTGTACATAGTATAGTGCTGTATTAATTTCCTGATTTCTAATCATTATTCTGTGTGGAAGGAAGAGAATATCTGTGTTTTAGGAAATATACACTGAAGTATTGAGAGACAAAAGGGAATCATAACTGTAATTTACTGTCAAATATATATACATATATACATATATGTAATAAATAAATTAACGCACACGTACACAAGGAGAGAAAAGAGACAGAATGATTAACACGGTAAAACGTTAACATTTGGGGAATGTGGGTAAAGGGTTTAGAGAAGTTCCTTGAATTACTATTTTTTTGCAATTTTAAAAAATAAGTCTAAAATTATTTCAAAATAAAATGATAAAAACATTAATCAGTAGAAAAAACAGCCTAGTATATATAGTGAAAGAGTACTGAATTTGGACTTGGAAGAACTTTGTTTGATTCTAGTCACTATTTCCTCGTGCTGTTAGGCAAGTCATGTAAACTCTCTCAGGCTGTTCTTGAAACCGTGGACCTCAGATTGGGACTTGAACCCACAGTCTTTTAACTGAGATAACACACCTGGTCTCAGGATTAATGAAGCTCAGGTTCTTGATGTCTTGTCACAGAAAGAATTCAGTGAGAGATAAAGTGATAGGTAAGAAGTGGATTTATTTAGAGAGAAACACACTCCACAGACAGAGTGGGCCATGTCAGAAGGTGAGAAAGGCACCAGGGTATGGGATTGTCAGTTTTTATAGGGCTGGGTAATTTCATAGGCTAATAAGTGGGAGGAGAATTCCAGCTATTTTGGGGAAGGGGTGGGGATTTCCAGAAATTGGGCCAACACCCACTTTTTGACCTTAAAGGTCAGTCTTGGATCTGCGGGTGTGTTACAATGAGAGTATACTGAGGGTCAAGGTCTAGTGGAAGTCACTGACTCATCTGCCATCTTGGACCTATTTGGTTCTAATCAGTTTATGTCGTGTCCTTGGGCTATGTTATTCTTCTAAAGGTTGTGCCCTGCCCGCTTCCCTCCTGCTTCATTCCTAAATCTAAAAATTGAGAACAATAAGATCTACCTCATTGGGATGAATGTGTATATAAGTTGATGAGTGGATTTATAAATTTGCAGCTCAGGATGGGCTTTGCTACAAGTCAGTTTACAGTGAAGCTAAGAGGCTCACCTGGGAATATCAGTCAAGAAGGGGAGAAAATTCAGGTGAACTTGTCATTTCATGTTCGAAATTCATTTTTGCTGACCCCCCTACAGAAAAAAAGGTTTTGATAGTGAACATATTCTGTCCTTAAAACTTAAAAAATGTCTTCAAGTAAGAAAAGGAAATGTAAATATGATGATCAATTGGAGAAGGAGTGATTCTTCATCTGGCTGTAGATCAGAATCACGCTTTAGATCTCTAAAAAACAACAAATGGATGCTTGGACCCCATTCCCAGAGAGTATGATTCATTAGGTCTTGGGAAGGTCCAGGATATATGCACTTCAAATAGCTCCACAGATACTCCTGATGTTCACGGGGGTTGCAAACCACTGCCCTAGATAGTTGGTAAAAGTAGGTGCCCTAGAAATCGGGGCTGGAACCAAGTCCATGTGATACTGCCCGAAGTGATCTGAAGGAAAAGAATGAAATCTCCCAGTTAACTTGGCTTTTCCTAGTACACTGGAGGCTCTCAACATGAATAATGTGCCCAAGAGATGGGTAAGGCCTCACACGATGAAATGGGGAATATGGGCAAAAAAAGGAGACTGAACTTCAACAGACTCATCTTGGGTATTCATGAGAAAGAAATCGAAGTAGCCTCACAGAGTGAGTTCTATAACAATAAACGGTGACTCGGGAAAGGGATCTTGGAGTGTGTCCTGATGGTCCCCTAAAGACTTGGGCCTCAGGGGCAAATGCTGTCTGGGAGGCCATCTTTGCAGACTGACCTCATAAAGGATACTGGAAATTAAAACCCAAGGAAGTATAGTACCCTTAAAAAACCAAAACACAAAAAACCCACAGGTATTTGTTTCTTGGGAAGTTCTTGTTGCTATACTTCACACACATTTCAGTTTGAAAAGCTCCAAGAGGAAAATGATTAAATTAGAAAATAGCAACTAAAGTTATTTAGAAGATATGGCATCACTTTTATAAAGACATGTTAGAAAAGTTTAAAAAGCTCTTAAATTAGATCAAAGCAGATAGAATATATAATCAGAATATACAATTAGCTAATAAGGGGAATAGTTGGGATGGACTTTTCCACTAAATCCAGAAAGAACTGGAGAGGGCAAATGTTGAGATAATTTAATATTACAGAAAAAAGACCTCCTTACATCCAAAGATTTAAAGGGTCAAAATGGCTAGATTCATATGTTAATAATATCTTTTGAAGGGCAAATTGGAGATGTGGAAGGAATATTTTTAATCTTTGATAACAATGTTATAAAAGGCAATTGCTATATTTTTCTATAAAACTTTCCTCACTGTTACTACCAAAAAAGTCATTCTGGGCTAAATATATTCCAGTGAAATTTCAAGCTTCTTATTATGTATTTAAAGAGCTTGTTGCACAGTTCCTGGGAAAGATGAATTGAGACAATGGCCCTGAGCTGAGATGGCCAGTGCTCCTGGTAGGGAGATAACAGCCTGGGAGACAGCTGCACGAGAAGAAAGAGATGAGTTGCCAGCTAATTCTAAGAAGACAGGGAGGCTCCCATCTCCACCTGTGCTCCAGCCACCACCATTGTCATTGCCCAAAGCAATCTCTGAACCTCACACACCTTCTCCAGCTCAAAACCTCTGCTGGCTCCCTGTTTCCCACTGTATTACGTCAAACCTTCTTGGCTTGGCTTTCATAAAGCCCAACATTACAGCCCCCTAAAACCAGCATGCTTTTGGCTCCAGTCATTCTTCCTTTCCTGATGCCCAGGGACAAAGAAAGGACTTTACCACTTCAAATGTCCTTTCTTTTATTCTTTCAGGGCAAGGGATTTTATGCTTCAGGGCAAGGGATGCTCCTTTTACTTCTCTTCTATATGTCAGAATTCTTCATATACAGTAGTCCATAAAGACTTGATAATTAAATATCTGTACCGTGTTCTCTATTTCTCTTCTTTATCACACCCTCATCACCCACTCTTTCTCAAAGTTGGCTATAGATCAAAAAGAAACTTCTTACCTAAATGGACATTTCCCCAAAGAAGACATAGAGATGGCCAACAGGCATATGAAAAGATGTTCAACATCGCTAATTATTAGAGAAATGCAAATCAAAACTACAGTGAGGTACCACCTCACACTGGTCAGAATGGCCACCGTTAAAAAGTCTACAAATAACAAATGCTGGAGAGGGTGTGGAGAAAAGGGAACCTTCCTACACTGTTGGTGGGAATGTAAATTGGTGCAGCCACTATGGAAAACAGTATGGAAGTTCCTCAAAAAACTAAAAACAGAATTGCCATATGATCCAGCAATCCCACTCCTAGGCATATATCTGGACAAAACTATAATTCAAAAAGATACATGGGGACTTCCCTGGTGGCACAGTGGTTAAGAATCCGCCTGCCAATGCAGGAGACACAGGTTCAATCCCTGGCCCAGGAATATCCCACATGCCATGGAGAAACTAAGCTCGTGCGCCACAACTACTGAGCCTGTGCTCTAGAGCCTGCAAGCCACAACTACTGAGCCTGCGTGCCACAACTACTGAAGCCCGTGCACCTAGAGCCCATGCTCCACAAAAAGAGAAGCCACTGCAATGAGAAGCAAGCACACAGCAATGAAGACACAGTGCAGCCAAACATAAATAAATAAATAAATAAATAAAATTTTTAAAAAAGTCTCCCTGTTAAAAAAAAAAAAAAGATACATGCACCCCTATGTTCACAGCAGCACTATTCACAATAGTGAATAAGATGTGGAAACAACCTAAATATCCATCATCAGATGAACGGATAAAGAAGATGTGGGACATATATACAACGGAATACTACTCAACCATAAAAAAGAATGAAATAATGCCATTTGCAGCAACATGAATGGACCTACAGATTATCATACTAAGTGAGATAAATCAGAATGAGAAAGACAAATACCATATGATATCACTGATACATGGAATCTAAAATACGACACAGATGAACTTATCTATGAAACAGACACAGACTCACAGACATAGAGAACAGACTTGTGGTTGCCAAGGAGGGAATGAGGGTATAGGAGTTTGAGACGAGCAGATGCAAACTATTATATATAGAATAGATAAACAAGGTCCTACTGTATAGCACAGGGACCTATATTCAGTATCCTCTGATAAACCATAATGGAAAAGAATATGAAAAAGAATGTATATATGACTGAATCACTTTGCTGTACAGAAGAAATTGATACATTGTAAATCAACTATACTTCAATAAAATACATTAAAAAGAAAAAAGAAGCTTCTTGCACAATCTCCATCACTGGCTTCTGCCAATCACGCGGATATAACAACAAACACTGACATTCATGAACAGAATGGAAAGAACTCTGTCCCTAGGCCAGCAAAGACCATGGTTGGTTTGCAATGAACAATTTAGGGCAGTAAAGAACTGGAGAGGATTTCAGGAGGGTAAGAAATGAGTGACTATATTCCTATCAAAAAAGAGTAAATAGGCTTCTAGAAAGAGGCAATTATGACAGAGACATGCTTGAGGCAAAATATAATGAATTAATTTATTTTCAAACAAGAGTATCAGTGGCCCGTAAATACTCCAAAAGTTCTTTAAGTTTCCAGAAGAGTATAAAACAATGAATTATTTAAAGCCTTATCAGTTTAAAGATTTCATTTAGAGTAGCTTGGAACTTAGTTTCTAAGCCTTGCTTTGAATGGTATAACCCTGTCTTGGTCCTATCAAAAATCTAGATAATTTCTTTTACTTAATGTTTCATATTCTCTCAAACTACTTAGAACAGAACAGTGATGTCAAAGGCTGAAACAGAACCCAATCAATTAAAATATAGGTGACTTAACTATTGGCATATTCCTCTGGTGCTATTTTCAAGAATAATATTGACAGACTGAAGAAGTGTTTTAAAACAAAGAGAGAGATTTTCCATGGATTCTGTCACTGGGAAATTTACAGCAGAGAAAGATGACAGTGTTTCAAGATACAGCAGTGACGGCAGCAGCAACAACATTGAAAATAATGTGGTAGAGATTGCCAGTGCCCACCCAATACTCATTCTCCCTTTCTCCTTTATAAAGAGGATTTTGATTCTGTTGGCGCATAACGAAGTGCATGGTCTCTGTTACAGGTGGGGGGCGGGGAGGATGCTGATTCATCTCTGACTAATGTCACATATGCAAAAGTTGTTGGGTAGGGCTTATAGGCAAGCTCCTTAAATGCAGGCACACTCAGCTGGTAGTATCCTGTTGCCCTCTGCCCTTCAGTTCTTTCTGCCTGGAATCAGCACATGATGCTAGAGAAGAGTAGCCACCTTGGAACTAAGGGGCAATCACAAGGGAACGGCCAAGACTACTGCAGAGATCTTGGGCCTGAGGTGTTGAGCGGCTAAACCAAAGCCTATCATGGCCTGCCTCCTCACTTCTTGTTTCACAGTAAGAAAACCTCTAATTTGTTCTATTTTTGGCACTTCTGTTCCTAGCAGCCAAATTCTTAATGGATATAAATAACAGTAATAACTACAGTAATAATGGTGATAACAGCACTGTTCTAAATGCCTTGCATTATCTCATTTAATACTTACTGATCTATGACTGTTATCTCTGTATGACAGTTCAGGAAACTGAGGTTTAGACCCCACAGCTAGCTAAGAAGCAGAGTTAGGATTTGAGCCCTGGAAATCTAATTTTTCTTTAATTAATTAATTAATTAATTTATTTTTGGCTGTGTTTGGGTCTTCGTTGCCCCGCGCAGGATTTTCTCTAGCTGCAGCGACCAGGGGCTACTCTTCGTTGCGGTGCGCGGGCTTCTCATTGAGGAGGCTTCTCTTGTTGTGGAGCATGGGTTCTAGGCGCATGGGCTTCAGTAGTCATGGCATGCGGGCTCAGTAGTTGTGGAGCACGGGCTTAGTTGCTCTGTGCCATCTTCCTGGACCAGGGCTCGAACCCATGTGTCTTGCATTGGCAGGTGGATTCTTAACCACTGCACCACCAGGGCAGCCCTGGCAATCTAATTTTAACTATTTGTATTGTGATTTCTATTACCCTACTAAGTGAAGTAAAACAGCAAGTAGCTCAATTGAGATTCTGGGGTCATGGATGCTGTTCTCCATTGCTATTCTCCTTTATGCCAAATACACACATCTCTAATCTAGGCATCTCCAATAAAGATTCCTAAAACATACAGAATTCATACTTAAAAAGAGTAAAGTTAGATCAAATAGATTTTCCAGAAGAAAATCTTCCCTATGTGAGGATTTAGAACTACCTGCCCTGTGTCTGTCAACTCCCTTACACTTCATCAGCCTGAGCATTTTAGCCAGACGTCATCCTCACCTTGTAAGAGTCTGGGATGAGATCTTCACTGATTTACTAAATCCCTACCCTTTCAGATGAAATCATACCAAAGGAGCAATTTAGTGCCAACTTCAGTGGCTGTTTTCTTTAGTGCAGGCACCATGTCTACTCCGTGGGACCTATAACTCCCCTAACCCAAGTGGAAATGATCTACCTTCAGTGGGATACATTTGGGTTGATTTAGGAAAAAACAAAACAAAACCAAAAGCAAACCACTCCAAAACTGCCTGATATTTCCTGAGAATATTTTTCAGAGGCCCTTTCCAAGCAGTTTCTGATCACCACTGCTCTTTGACTCAGTCATAACAACAGTAAATTTGAGGGAACTTTTGTGACACTAGTTATTATGGTTAGGCCAACTAAAAATTAATTGAATTGATTGGAAAATCAGAATCACAGAAATTAAGCACTGAGTACCAAAAGAATTTTGTACAATCTTCTCAATTATATTGCTTTCTCTTTCTTATGCACTTTCTACCTCCTAAAGATGAATAATAGCAGAAAATGCTGATGTTTAACATTTCTAGTTAGAATACATTTTGAACATGTAAAACTAGAGATGCTTATGACAAAATTCATTTAGAGGTAGGAGGTCCCAGTTTTCTAGCTATTCTACTTTTGATCTTCCTCCAACCCATTCTCTCTACTGCCACTAGAGTTTTCTTCCATTGCTCCTTATTTAAAAAACAAAACACAACCCATCACAACCTGGACCTAGTCTACTATTCCAAATTCTACCATAACCGCTTTTCCCTTCAGATTTTAAACTCTAGCCACACTCATTTCAAATAATTACCTGGATACTCCATCTTCTGGCATATATCTGGGACTCTAGGCATGCAATTTCCTCTGCCCAAATGCTCTTCCTGTACCCTCTTCCTCCCATCCCAGTTTTCACTTTGTGACCTTAGAATCTCTACTTTAAGCCATCAACCAACCAACCAACAGAAAACAAGGAAAAACCCTTGTGGAACTTAAAAAAAAACTGATAAAGGCCAAACTAATCATCTAAATCAGGGGTCACCAAACTTTTTCTGTTAAGGGACAGAGTAGTAAATATTTTAGGCATTGTGGGCCATACAATCTCTGTCGCAACTACTCAATTTTGCTGATGTAGCTGCAGAGCAGTCATAGACATTATGTAAATAAAGTGTGGCTGTGTTCTAATAAAACTTTATTTAAAAACCAGGCAGAGGGCCAGATTTGGCTAGTGGGCCATAGTTTGCCGACCCTCATCTAAAGCATGCTATGTCTAAATAGCACACATATCTCTAGCTGGCAACATACATCATTTTCCATGAGTATATTCATAAATAGCAAAATCATACTGATCATACAAAAGAGAAGATATTTTGTTACAAATTGTATCTGCCATGTGGGATGCATTCATATTTCTTACCAAAAAATCTAGTTAAAAATAATTAAAAAACCCATGAAAGCTAATTTTTTAGGGTAGGGATTATTGATTATACTTGAGTAAATGATATAATGTACATTATATCATTTAACACTTCTTGGTACTTAACAAATGCTTAATTGAACCCAAACAGAATACAAATTCACCTTGTTACTGGTGAATTGTGCAAGGTTTTTGTTTTGTTTTTTCATGTGACTTCCTCCCTCCCTTTTTTTCCTTCCTTCCTTTCTTCAAGAAAAGTTTCTGACTCAGAGAAGGAGCCAAAAACCCACTCCAACTTTGGTCACTGCAAAGTCGTAACAACTGTAGCTTAGAGAGAGCAAGGACTGAGAATTTGGTACTAGTGAAACTGATGTTATATTTCTTAATTGATATTCAAGGTTTTGTAGGTTTTCATCACAGCAGTGATCTAAGGAAGAGGTCTTATTTGTTTTCTACAAAGATTAAATATGCTGCCTTTGTATAAGTTCTTTTCACTGATATACTATAATCCAAAAAACACTCCTTGCTTTTGAAAAAAGGTCTTAGGTGTTTCAAAACTATTTCTCCATTTAGTTCTGTATTGCTAAATCACTCAATATTTAATATGCAGTTAATGCCTTCTTTCCCCCATTTCTCTTCTTTAGCACACTTTGGGTGGCAGCTAGTCTCTAAGGATGATCTTTATGAGTCACACTGTCCAGTGCTCATGGCCTTGGGTATCCCCCCTACACTGAATATGGGCCTGGGATTCACTTTAACCAAGAGAATGTGATGGAAGGGATGTTATGCCAGTTCTTGACCTAAGATTTAAGAAGGCCTAGCAGCTTCTGCTTTTGGCAGTCCTAAGCTGCCATGTAAGGAGTCTCTGCTGGAGAGATGACCATGTGAAGAAGCAGCTCTGAGCTGACATGGAGAGAAAGGGACGCTCAGCTGTCTGAGCTAAGCTCTCTTGTGGTTCTCCTCCAAAATGTCAGAGATGTGAAGGAGCTATCTTGGACATTCTAGCCCATTTGAACCCCTAGGTGACTGCAGCTCCAGCCAGCAACACAGAGAACAAATAAACCACCCAACAGAACCCAGTAAACCAGAGAAGTGTGAGAGAGAAAATGATTATATTTTCAAGCCACTAAGTTTTGGGGTAGTTTATAACACAGCAATATAGATAATCAAAATACTTTGAGATGATTAAAAATAATATATTAATAGTGTTTCTTTTCTGGGAATCATTGCAGTGAATATTCTAACCATACAGAGTTCCACCTGGAGTTAGTAAAAAAAAGAAAAAAAAATTTTTTTTTCCTGAAGAAAGTTTACTGACTTGGTCTTGACTTGGCCAAGAGGAACACGAAGTGAAAAACTAGATCTTCAGAATAGGGTAATTTGGGGATTACCTATAACAAGTGATCAGTCAACACATTTGTTTTCTACAGAGAGAAGCAAACAGGTGTTATGGAAAAATCATCACTGTTGGAGTCAGATGTAGATCTGGATTTGAATCCCAGCATTTTTGTTTACTTGCTGTGGGATCTCGAGCAAATCATTTAGTATTGCCAAACCTTGGTTTCCTCAGCTCCCAAATGAGAATACTGGCAGCTCCTACCTTTTAGGACTATTTTAAGGATTCAGTTAGACAAATGTATGTAAAATGCCTAGCACAGTGTTGGTACATAACTGTACCAGCAAATCTTATTTTGTTGCTCTTATAGAGGCATCATGACAAGAACTTGGCTGAATGGAAGGCCTAAGTCTTGGGGCGTGCCTCTGATGCTGGATTACCTTCCTCCCACCATATTTCCTCTGATCACCCAAGGAGGTCAATAGGATGTGAAGAATTGAATCCTGTCTCTAACTGACAAATATTACGATATCCATCTTGGGCTACTGTTATGGGAAGGACTGTGTTCCCCCCACATTCATATGGGCCCCAATTATCTCTGAATGTGACTGTATTTGGAGAAGGATCTTTAAACTGTGGATTAAATTAAGCTTCGGTTGATAGGGTGGATCCTAATCCAATATGACTGGTATTCTTATAAGAAGAGGAGATTAGGACACATACACACACAGAAGAAAGACTATGTGAAAACAGGGAGAAGACAGCCGTCTACCAACCAAGGAATGAAGGCCTCAGAAGAAACCAAGACTGCCGACACTTTCATCTTAGACTTCTAGCCTCCAGAAATGTGAAGAAATAAAGTTATGTTGTTTAAGCCACCCAGTCTGTGGCACTTTGTTATGGCAGACATAGTAAACTAATCTAGCTACTCTGAAAATGATTAAGGTACATGAGGCAAGTGAATAAATCACAGGTTACAGAGTGGAAACAAACATAGCAGAAGGAGAGAGGGGGGAAAAAAAGATAGGATGGAGACAGGCCGTGCCACTTTGGGAGCTCAGGTTGTGATTGTCATTTGGGATCTGCCTAAGTCCATGCCTGAGCCTGGTAGGTAAAAGGTTCACCTAAGGACACTTAACATCAGAAAGAAAATAACATTTCTACACCAAATGCAGAAAGAGATAAAACTCTGTCACTCGGGACCCTCTTATGAAAAGTTTTGAAACATCTTACAGTACAAGTAAAAATGGAAAATGCTTTGCTATTTTGAGACTTGTTCACTCTTGTAAATGACATCTGTAATGTCAACATTCAATGAGAGCTATTCAGAATCTGGCACTTTTAATTCATGTGAGAATGCCAATTCCACCGAGTAAAGAGAATATTAGAGTTACATTTACCATAGAGTGCAAATATTGCATTGGAGTAGGTTAGGGATAAAAATGTCAATTATATGTAAAATTAAATACCACCTTTTTGAATCATTTGCCTTGGCATCATGGAAAATTTTCCAGCCTTCTCCAAGAGTGTCACATTTGGTAACAGTAATTCATAAATGGCCTGATTCCCCAGTGAGTCACAGTGACTAAAATACTTTGAATAAATGTTTCACTTATTTATATTGTTGGGTCAAAACCACAATTTACCGAATTATCTGTGTTGGTAACATTTTTTAAACAGTTACAATTACCACTTACATCCTCTCAATGCTCCATATGTTGTTGACACATACAAGAAAGTGAGTAGATAGGATTAATGGATAATGATTGTGTACCCCCATGTCTTAAAACTCAACAAAAAAAAGATTAATTAAATAGGCAGCCACAGCGATTATATTTAAAAATAGAGCTTATTCCCATGAACAAATGATCCTGGGGACCAAAGCAGGGCATTACTAAATCTTTGAGCCTGGAAACTGTAAAATAACTTCTTTTTTTTGTTTTTTTTAAATAAGTGCTCATTTATTTTTCAGCTGGTAATATGTACATGTGAAATTTTAGTTTCTTTTTCTTTTAACAGATCTTTATTGGAGTATAATTGCTTCACAATACTGTGTTAGTTTCTGTTGCACAACAAAGTGAATCAGCCATATGCATACACATGTCCCCATATCCCCTCCCTCTTGAGCCTCCCTCCCATCCTCCCTATCCCACCCCTCTAGGTCATCGAAGCCGATCTCCCTGTGCTATGCTGCTGCTTCCCACTAGCTATCTATTTTACATTCAGTAGTGTATATATGTCGATGCTACTCTCACTTTGCCCCAGCTTCACCCTCATACCCCATGTCCTCAAGTCCATTTTCTATGTCTATCTCTTTATTCCTACCCTGTAACTAGGTTTATCAGTACCATTCTTTTTTTTTTTTAGATTCCATATATATGTGTTAGCATATGGTATTTATTTTTCCCTTTCTGACTTACTTCACTCTGTATGACAGACTATAGGTCCATCCACCTCATTACAAATAACTCAATTTCATTTATTTTAATGGCTGAGTAATATTCCATTGTGTATATGTGCCACATCTTCTTACCCATTCATCTATTGATGGACACTTAGGTTGCTTCCATGTCGTGGCTATTGTAAATAGTGCTGCAATGAACATTGTGGTACATGTCTCTCTTTGGATTATGGTTTTCTCAGGGTATATGCCCAGTACTGGGATTGCTCAGTAGTTCTATTTTTAGTTTTTTAAGGAAACGCCATACTGTTTTCCATAGTGGTTGTATCAATTTACATTCCCACCAACAGTGCAAGAGGGTTCCCTTTTAACCACACCCTTTCCAGCATTTATTGTTTCTAGATTTTTTGATAATGGCCACTCTGACTGGCGTGAGGGGATATCTCATTGCAGTTTTGATTTGCATTTCTCTAATAATTAGTGATGTTGAGCATCTTTTCATGTGCCTCTTGGCCATCTGTATGTCTTCCTTGGTGAAATGTCTATTTAGGTCTTC
The DNA here is from genome assembly GCF_002837175.3 of Physeter macrocephalus. NCBI lineage: Eukaryota > Metazoa > Chordata > Mammalia > Artiodactyla > Physeteridae > Physeter > Physeter macrocephalus. The sequence continues at coordinate 61,789,123 of NC_041217.1, forward strand.
CACCCATTTTTTAACTGTATGGTTTGTTTTTTTGATATTGAGCTCCATGAGCTGTTTGTGTATTTTACAGATTAATGCTTTGTCTGTTGTTTCATTTGCAAATATTTTCTCCCATTCTGAGGGTTGTCTTTTTGTCTTGTTTATGGTTTCCTTTGCTGTGCA
>NC_041217.1:61789429-61797961 GCF_002837175.3 Physeter macrocephalus
TGTTTTCCTCTAAAAGTTTGATAGCGTCTGGTCTTATATTTAAGTCTTTAATCCATTTGCAGTTTATTTTTGTGTATGGTGTTAGGTAGTGTTCTAATTTCATTCTTTTACATGTAGCTGTGCAGTTTTCCCAGCACCATTTATTGAAGAGGCTGTCTTTTCTCCATTGTATGTTCTTGCCTCCTTTGTTGTAAATTAGGTACCCATATGTGCGTGGGTTTATCTCTGGGCATTCTATCCTGTACCATTGATCTACATTTCTGTTTTTGTGCCAGTAACATACTGTCTTGCTTACTGTAGCTTTGTGGTATAGTTTGAGGTTGGGGAGTCTGATTCCTCCAACTCCACTTTTCTTTCTCAAGATTGCTTTGGCTATTCGGGGTCTTTTGTGTTTCCATATGAATTGTAATTTTTTTTTTCTGATTCTAATTCTAATTCTGTGAAGAATGCCATTGGTAGTTTGAAAGGGATTGCATTGAATCTGTAGATTGCTTTGGGTAGTATAGTCATTTTCACAATATTGATTCTTCCAATCCAAGAACATGGTATATCTCTCCATCTGTTTGTGTCATCTTTGATTTCTTTCATCAGTGTCTTATAGTTTCAGATTTTTCATCATTAGTGTATAGGAATGCAAGAGATTTCCGTGCATTCATTTTGTATCCTGCAACTTTACCAAATTCACTGATTAGCTCTAGTAGTTTTCTGGTGGCATCTTTAGGATTCTCTGTGTATAGTATCATGTCATCTGTAAACAGTGGCAGTTTTACTTCTTTTCCAACTTGTATTCCTTTTATTGCTTTTTCTTTTCTGATTGCCGTGGCTAGGACTTCCAAAACTATGTTGAATAAGAGTGGCAAGAGTGGACATCCTTGTCTTGTTCCTGATCTTAGAGGAAATGCTTTCAGTTTCTCACCATTGAGAATGATGTTTGCTGTGGGTTTGTCATATATGGCCTTTATTATGTTGAGGTAGGTTCCCTCTATGCCCACTTTCTGGAGAGTTTTTATCATAAATTGGTGAATTTTGTTAAAAGCTTTTTCTGCATCTATTGAGATGATCACGTGGTTTTTATTCTTCAATTTGTTAATATGGTATATCACATTGATTAATTTGCATATATTGAAGAATTCTTGCATTGCTGGGATAAATCCTACTTGATCATGGTTTATGATCCTTTTAATGTGTTGTTGGATTCTGTTTGCTAGTATTTTGTTCAGGATTTCTGTATCTATATTCATCATTGATGTTGGTCTGTAATTTTCTTTTTTTGTAGTATCTTTGTCTGGTTTTGGTATCAGGGTGATGGTGGCCTCATAGAATGAGTTTGGGAGTGTTCCTTCGTCTGCAATTTTTTGGAGGAGTTTGAGAAGGATGGGTGTTAGCTCTTCTCTAAATGTTTCATAGAATTCACCTGTGAAGCCATCTGGTCCTGGACTTCTGTTTGATGGAAGATTTTTAATTACACTTTCAATTTCATTACTTGTGATAGGTCTGTTTATATTTTCTAATTCTTCCTGGTTCAGTCTTGGAGAATTGTACCTTTCCAAGGAAAACTGTACCTTTCCAAGAATTTCTCCATTTCTTCGTGGCTGTCCATTTCATTGGCATATAGTTGTTTGTAGAAGTCTCTTATAATCCTTTGTATTTCTACAGTGTGAGTTGTGATTTCTCCTTTTTCATTTCTGATTTTATTGATTTGCATCCTCTCCCTTTTTTTCTTGATGAGTCTGGCTAAGGGTTTATCAATTTTGTTTATCTTGTCAAAGAACCAGCGAGGTGAGATTGTATTGCTATAAACTTCCCTCTTAGAACTGTTTTTGATGCATCCCATAGGTTTTGGGTCATTGTGTGTGTGTGTTTTTTTTTCTCTTTAAATTTATTTATTCATTTTTTTAAATTCATTTATTTTATGTATTTATTTTTGGCTGCATTGGGTCTTTGTTGCTGGGCATGGGCTTTCTCTAGTTGAGGTGAGCGGGGGCTACTATTCGTTGTGGTGTGCGGGCTTCTCGTTGTGGTGGCTTTTCTTGTGGCGGAGCATGGGCTCTAGGCACGCAGGCTTCCGTAGTTGTGGCTCACGGGCTCTAGAGCGCAGGCTCAGTAGTTGTGGCACACGGGCTTCGTTGCTCTGTGGCATGTGGGAACTTCCTGGACCAGGGCTTGAGCCCATGTCCCCTGCATTGGCAGGCAGATTCTTAACCACTGTGCCACGAGGGAAGCCCTGGGTCATTGTGTTTTTATTGTCATTTGTTTCTATGTATTTTTAAAATTTCTTCTTTGATTTCTTCAGTGATGTCTTGGTTATTTAGTAGTGCACTGGTTAGCCTCCATGTATTTGTGTTTTTTACAGTTTTTTCCCTGTAATTGATTTCCAATCTCATAGCACTGTGGTCAGAAAGATGCTTGTTATGATTTCAATATTCTTAAATTTTCAGAGGCTTGGTTTGTGACCCAAGATGTGATCTATCCTGGAGAATATTCCACGTGCACTTGAGAAGAAAGTGTATTCTGCCACTTTTGGGTGGAATGTTCTATAAATATCAATTAGATCTATCTGGTCTTCTTCTTGGATTGATCCTTTGATCATTATGTAGTGTCCCTCCTTATCTCTTGTAACTGTCTTTATTTTAAAGTCTATTTTATCTGATACAAGTATTGCTACTCCAGGTTTCTTTTAACTTCCATTGGATGGAATATCTTTTTCTATCCTTTCACTTTCAGTCTGTATGTGTCCCCAGGTCTGAAGTGGGTCTCTTGTAGACAGCATATATATGGGTCTTGTTTTTGTATCCATTCAGGCAGTCTGTGTCTTTTTTGGGGCATTTAATCCATTTACATTCAAGGTTATTATTTGTATCCATTCAGGCAGTCTGTCTTTTGGTTGGGGCATTTAATCCATTTACATTCAAGGTTATTATTGATATGTATGTTCCCATTGTCATTTTCTTAATTGTTTTGGGTTTGTTTTTGTGGCTCATTTTCTTCTCATGTTTCCCGCTTAGAGAAGTTTCTTTAGCATTTATTGTAAAGCTGGTTTGGTGGTGCTGCATTCTCTTAGCTTTTGCTTGTCTGAAAAGCTTTTGACTTCTCCATCGAATCTGAATGAGATCCTTGCTGCGTAGAGTAATCTTGGTTGTAGGTTTTTCTCTTTCATCACTTCATGTATATCCTGCCACTCCTTTCTGGCCTGCAGTGTTTCCACTGAAAAATCAGCTGATAACCTTATGGGGATTCCTTTGTATGTTATTTTTTGTTTTTCCCTTGCTGCTTTTAATATTTTTTTTTGAATTTAATTTTTGTTAGTTTGATTAATATGTGTCTTGGTTTGTTTTTCCTAGGGTTTATTCTGTATGGGACTCTCTGTGCTTCCTGGACTTGGGTGACTATTTCCTTTCCCATGTTAGGGAAGTTTTCAACGATAATCTCTTCAAATATTTTCTCAGACTCTTTCATTTACTCCTCTTCTCCTTTTGGTCCCCTATAATTCGAATGTTGGTGCGTTTACTGTTGTCCCAGAGGTCTCTGAGAGTGTCTTCAATTCTTTTGATTCTTTTTTCTTTATTCTGCTCCTTGGCAGTTATTTCCACCATTTTGTCTTCCAGCTCACTTATTCGTTCTTCTGCCTCAGTTATTCTGTTATTGATTCCTTCTAGTGTATTCTTCATTTCAGTTATTGTGTTGTTCATCTTTGTTTGTTTTTTAGTTCTTCTAGATCTTTGTTAAACATTTATTTTCTCAGTCTGTGCCTCCATTCTATTTCTGAGATTCTGGATTATCTTTACTATCATTACTCTGAATTCTTTTCCAGGTAGATTGCCTATTTCCTCTTCATTTATTTGTCCTGTAGATTTTTACCTTGCTCCTTCATCTGTGACATATTTTTTTGCCATCTCATTTTTTTTTTCTTTTAATGAGTGGGATTGTGTTCCTGTCTTACTGGTTGTTTGGCCTGAGGCTTCCAACACTGGAGTGTGTAGGCTATTGGGTAGAGCTGGGTCTTGGTGCTGAGATGAGGTACTCCGTGAGACCTCACTCTGATTAATACTCCCTGGGGTCTGAGGTTCTCTGTTAGTTCGGTGGTTTGGACTTGGAGCTTCCACTGCAGGAGCTTCGGCCCGACTCCGGGCTCATGAAGCAAGATTCTGCAATCCGCGTGGGGCAGGAAAAAAAATAAAAAAGAGAGAACAATACCAAAGTAAAAAATAAAATTAGACTAGGAAACTAACAGATATGTTAGGAAGAATATAAAAATAAAAATATAGATAAATCAGGCGCAGTGGTTGCATGTTCGCCTGCCAGTTCAGGGTAACCGGGTTCGCGCCCCGGTCTGGGAGGATCCCACATACCGCGGAGCGGCTGGGCCTGTGAGCCATGGCCAATGAGCCTGAGAATCCGGAGCCTGTGCTCCGCAACGGGAGAGGCCACAACAGAGGGAGGCCTGCATACCACAAAAAAAAAAAAAAAAAAAAAATATAGATAAATCAACAACCGGAAGGTAACATCAGTACCACAACAGTAAAAACGAGGAGGATGAAAAAGAAAAACGGGGGGGCGGAGGCCTTGGCTGTGGAGGGCGGAGCATTAGCAAGGGCAAGGTTTGGGCAGTGGGCAGAGCCAATGCTCAGGACCCACAGGGCTGGAAAAGCCGTGGGGGCTGTGGCTTAGGCTCAAGGAAGAGAAGGGGCCCAAGCGTGCCCCCCACCCCTGGTCTTAGAGGGCAGGGGATCTCACCTGGGATGCCAGCAGGCTTCCTGGGCTCGAGTGGGTGGGGCAAACGCCCTTCTCTCCTCTCCTGCTCCTCCAGTCTGGGAGGGCCCCTCCCTCCTGCCTCACCTGTTCTCCCCTTGGCCTCCTTCTTATGCCCTCAAGGACCCTTGCGACATGGAGGGGACTTTGGAGAGTAGGGGATTGGCCTGGGAGCTCAGCAGGCTCCCTGAGCCCGAGTGGGCGGGGCAATCGCCCTCTGCGCCTCTTCTCCTCTTCCCGGAGGGCCCCTCCCACCTGCCTCTCCAGATCTCCCCAACCTCCCTCCTATGCCTCCAGGACCCATGCAGCCTGGATGGGGCTTTGGAGGAGGGGTACTGGCTTTGGAGTTCAGCAGGCTTCCTGGCCCAAGTGGGACAGATGATCACCCTCCACTCCTGCTCTTCCTGGAGAGTCTCTCCCACCCCCGCCCGCCTCTCCTGATCTCCCTGGCCTCAGGGGCGCAATCCTGTCTGGCCTCCACTTCTCCACCCCCCATCAGTTCCCCTACGTCCTACCGGTTCACTTTGGGGTTCCTCCTGTCTCCTTGGGCATCAGAGTCCCCGACCAGTGGCCAGCAGGCACCCTAGTTGTGGGGAGACGCTAACTCCATGTCTTTCCACACCACCATCTTGACTCTGCCTCCTAAAATAACTTCTTTTAGTGAACAAGGGGCATTATATTGAAACCTGAAATTATGGGAGATTATGAGAATAGAGCTTTTAATTAACAAAACCAAGCCATAAAAATCTAAGATTTTACTGTAATTTCTTTTACTTCCTTTTAAAACTGAAGTTCTTCAGATCATATAGAAACTTAATTTCCAGTTTAAAATTTAGTGCTAAATATGAACTAAAGGTTTAAGGACAATGAAGTTGACATTAAACATATACTCTTTCAAATTAGTCCTGATGGCTGTTAGAGTCATAAAATATTCAGAGAAAAGTTACTAATCCATGCGGTTTTATAATTTTAACTAATTTAATGATTCTCTTATTTGTCAGCTTAATTAGTAGTGGTGGGAACTTTCTGAGTCCTTCAGTGACACTGTGGAACTCTGCCTTGCTTCTAATTTGGAAACTAATATACAAAATAATAATTCAAAAATATTGACCTTTACTTGCCTAGGTTATTCCCTTTTGTTTTTGCCTATATTTATTAATTTAAATGTGGAACAACATTTTTAAGTTGGGGAAATCTGAATCTAACCTCTGAATACGTTAGAAAAAAAATGCCCCAGAGGCCAGTGTGACAGATACTGAATGACTAAAATATCGTGTACTTGAATGAGAAAAACTAATATGTATTCATCTCAGTGGAAAGAAATTAGTCATAAATTCTCTAGCTGTAAAATCCTTATCACTTGATTTTCTATCATTTCCAAAGGACAAGTGAAAATCCCTATTTATACTACTATGAATAGAAAAAAATTCTTTGCTTCATTTCCTTTAGCTTATAAATTATTTATATCTTTCTTTTAAAAATTGTATCCTTGGAACCTCCCTGGTTGGCACAGTGGTTAAGAACCCACCTGCTGGTGTGGGGGACACAGGTTTGATCCCTGGTCTGGGAAGATCCCACATGGTGCGGAGCAACTAAGCCCACGCACCACAACTACTGAGCCTGTGCTCTAGAGCCCGCGAGCCACAACTACTGAGCCCATGCACCACAACTACTGAAACCCGCATGCCCTAGAGCCAGTGCACCACAACTACTGAAGCCCAGGCGCTCTAGGGCCTGCATGCCGCAACTACTGAGCCTGAGTGCTGCAACTACTGAAGCCTGCACGCCTAGAGCCCAGGCTCCACAACGAGAAGCCACTGCAACGAGAAGCACATGCATCACAACGAAGAGTAGCCCCCACTCACCGCAAACTAGAGAAAGCCCACACGCAACAAAAACCCAATGCAGCCAATAAATAAATAAATACAAACAAACAAACAAACTGTATCCTCATTTGGATGGCACTGGAAAGGTGTAGACTACAAATAAAAATTTCTTAAGTAGGTTTCATTTAAAATATTGTTGACCTGAAATTATAATACTGTTATCATTGCTCAGTGGTATTTTGTGGTACAGCCCTTAAGTAATAAAACTAACTTCTATTGGGTTGGCTAAAAGGTTCGTTTGTTTTTTTCCATAAGATGGCTCTAGTAGCACTTAGTTGTCTTTAACTTCATTTGAAACAATTTTGTTACACTGTATGTGACAGCTGTCATATCAGCAGGCACTTAAAAAAAGACTTACCAAAATTGGTGAATTTTTGTGTAGCCATTTTAATATTGAACATGGAAGAAAAAAGCAACATTTTCAGCATATTATGCTTTATTATTTCAAAAAAGGTAAGAACGTAACCAAAACGCAAAAAAAAGGTTTGTGCAGTGTATGGAGAAGGTGCTGTGACTGATCTAATGTGTCAAAAGTGGTATGAGAAGTTTCGTGCTGGAAATTTCTCGCTGGACAATGCTCCATGGTCGGGTAGACCAGCTGAACTTGATAATGGTCAAATCGAGATATTAATTGAGATCAATGTTATACCATGTGGGAGAGAGCCGACATACTCAAAATATCCAAATCAAGCGTTGAAAATCCTTTGCACCAGCTTGGTTTGTTAATCACTTTGATGTTTGGGTTCCACATAAGTTAAAAGAAAAAATCTTCTTGACCATATGTGATTCTCTACTGAAACGTAATGAAAATGTTCCCTTTTTAAAACAAATTTTGATGGGCAATGAAAAGTGGATACTGACCAGTAATGTGGAATGGAAGAGATCATGGGGCAAGTGAAATGAACCACCACCAACCACACCAAAGGCTGGTCTTTATCCAAAGAAGGTGATGTTGTGTATATGGTGGGATTGGAAGGGAGTCCTCTATTATGAGCTCCTTCCAGAAAACCAAACGATTAATTCCAACAAGTAATGCTCCCAGATAGACCAACTGAAAGCAGCACTCAGCAAAAAGCGTCCAGAATTAGTCAACAGAAAATGCGTAATCTTCCATCAGGATAACACAAGACTGCATGTTTCTTTCATGACCAGGCAAAAACTGTTACAGCTTGGCTGGGAAGTTGTGATTCACCTGCCATATTCACCAGACATTGCATCTTCAGATTTCCATTTATTTTGGTCTTTACAAAATTCTCTTAATGGAAAAAATTTCAATTCCCTGGAAGACTGTAAACAGCACCTGGAACAGTTCTTTGCTCAAAAAGATAAAAAGTTTTGGGAAGATGAAATTATGAAGTTGCCTGAAAAATGGTAGAAGGTAGTGGAACAAAAGGGTGAATATGTTGTTTAATAAAGTTCTTGGTGAAAATGAAAAATGTGTCTTTTATTTTTACTTAAATACCAAAGCATTTAAAAAAAAACTTTTTTTAAACATTTCTGTTGAAGTATAATTGCTTTACATTGTTGTGTTAGTTTCTGCTGTTTAACAAAGTGAATCAGCTGTATACATATACCTATATCCTCATATCCCCTCGCTCTTGCGTCTCCCTCCCACCCTCCCTACCCCACCCCTCTAGGTGGTCACAAAGCACCAAGCTTTGATCTCCCTGTGCTATGTGGTTGCTTCCCACTAGCTAGCTATTTTACATTTGGTAGTGTATATATGTCAATGCCTCTCTCTCACTTCTTCTCAGCTTACCCTTCCCCCTCCCCATGTCCTCAAGTCCTTCTCTATGTCTGTGTCTTTATTCCTGTCCTGCCCCTAGGTTCTTCAGAACCATTTTTTTTTTTTTTTAGATTCCATATTATGTGTTAGCATACTGTATTTGTTTTTCTC
>NC_041217.1:61798148-61838917 GCF_002837175.3 Physeter macrocephalus
TGGTATCCTTTGCTGTGCAAAAGCTTTTAAGTTAAATTAGGTCCCATTTGTTTATTTTTGTTTTTATTTCCATTTCTCTAGAAGGTGGGTCAAAAAGGATCTTGCTGTGATTTATGTCATGGAGTGTTCTGCCTATGTTTTCCTCTAACAGTTTTATAGTGCCTGGCCTTACATTTAGGTCTTTAATCCATTTTGAGTTTATTTTTGTGTATGGTGTTAGGGCATGTTCTAATTTCATTCTTTTACATGCAGCTAGCAGCAGGTTCTTATTAGTTATCTATTTTATACATATTAGTGTATACATGTCAATCCCAATTCATCCCACCCCCACCCCCGCTTTCTCCCCTTGGTGTCCACGATACACCCACTTTAGAAGAGAGTTCGATAAAGCATACTCTTACCAAATGATCCAGCAATTGCACTCTTTGGTATTTACCCAAAGAAGTTGAAAACTTATATCCACACAAAAGCCTGGACATAGATGTCTGTAGCGTTTTATTCATAAATGTCAAAACTTGGAAGAAACCAAGATGTTCTTCACTAGGTGAATGGATGCATTAACTATGGTACATCCAGAAAATGGAATACTATTCAGTACTAAAAGGAAATGATCTATCAAGCCATGAAAAGATACGGAGGAACCGTAAATGCTTATTACTAAGTAAAAGAAGCCAATCTGAAAAGGCTATGCACTGTATGCTTACAAATATATGACATTCTGGAAAAGATAAAACTATGGAGACAGTAAAAAGACCAGTGATTGACAGTGGCTGGGGAGAAGGAGAGATGAATACAAATAGCACAGAGGATTTTTAAGGCAGTGAAACTACTCTGTATGATACCGTAATGGGGGCTACATGTCATTATACATTTGTCCAAACCCATAGAATGTACAGCACAAAAGGTGTAAACTTTGGTGAACTCTAATGTAAACTACAGACTTTGGGTGATAAGAATGTGCCAGTGTGAGTTCATCAGTTGTAATAAATTTACCACTCTGGGTCAAGGCTATTGATAATGGGGAGGCAATGCACGTGTCAGGGGAGGGGATATTTCAGAAATCCCTGTACCTTCCCCTTGATTGTGCTGTGATCCTAAAGCTACTCTAAAAAATAGAGTCTATTAAACAAGAAAACAACAAAAACAAAAAGCATAATGTTCATAATGCTAGATCATTAACTCATTATTTAGCAGCACTTAATCTATTAAGTTATATACAATACTGTTTTGCCAGTTGTCATGTTACGTGTAATTGTTTCATCTTCTTAGAATGTTAGCTCCATGAGGTCAGGGGCTGTAGCTTATATAGTCATTCCCTAGTGATATGTCTAAAGGTAAATATATATATTTTAGCAAAGGAATTACATTTAAAGTCCTTAAAGTATGATGCAAATAAATAATACAATGTAGAAAGTTTTCTGGATTTTAAATGTAGTTAAGCAGGTATCCAAGAAATATTTCTTAAATAAATAAATGAAGGAATAAAAGGTGTTTTCAATTTTACTGACTCTAAACATTTAAATTTCAGTTTCTTATACTGATTCTGAAGATAAGCATCCTTCTTTCTAAATGTGATTGGTTGGAAAACATAAAATAGAGAATGAAATAAAAATAGTTTAAGAAAAATTTATGCCACAAACTAAATGTAGGAGGAAAGGCATGTTACATTACCCTTTGCTTGACTTTCAAAAGACAGGTCAGATGCCTAAACTACTCTTCCAGGTATGTTCAGTTAGTTGCAAAAGTGCTGTAAGTGCTATTCCTGTAAGTCACTTCTGATTAAATCTTCCCTTCCTTAAGCAAAAACAGAGTACAATCTAAGCATATCTAGGTGAAAAGGGGCATTTGGAAAACAGGTGTCCTTGCGTCAGAAAAACCAGGCAAGTCTGTAACTGTCCTACCATTCTGTGGGTTTGTTCTCATCCTAAAATGATGATGGAAAGAGCGACACAGATGTTTTGTTATTAGGGTTTCTGCGTGCCAAAGGCTTACCAGAATAGAGCAAAATGAGTAGGGAAAATAAATAAATAACAGGGGAAAAATGAAAATAATGCTGGAGAAACCATGGCACTACTGATACAATTATACCTTTTCATTAGTATTAGAAAATAATAATTTCAAAATGATTGTACCATTGACAGTTTATTATAGGAAAGAAGATTTAGTTTGTGTCTAGGCACCCAGTGAGATCAATCAGCTGTTTACACTTGAATGCAGCAAGGCATATCCCATCACAAAACAGTTAACTGAATTGAGTCCTATTGTTTTAATTCAGTGATTATGTTAACTGAATCAGACAATACATAGAAATTTGCTTTATTATGTACTGCCATCTTGACAGGGAGAAAAAGGGATCTTATAAATAATGGGTTTACAACATAGATGAAGATTTATATTTAATTGCATCCTTGGTGCATCCCCTAAGAATAGAAGCAAATCAACATTTTAAGGTTAATAAAAGTTTACAAGTAAACTATGTATTGAGATTTAGTGATACCTGTACTCCTGCTACTAATATACCAACAGCAACAAAACCAACAGTAACTATCATTTATTGGGCATTTGCTGTATGCCACACCCTGGGCTCTACCCTTGTGGCAGATACTTAGACTGGGTCTCTCAATTTCTATTTCATCCTCCTTCTGTTTGGTAGCTAGAAAGCTACAAACTACATTTCCCAAACTCCCCTGCAGCTAAAGCTCTTATTACAAATTGGGCTCCACGAATCAGATGCATCCATGTGAAATTTGGAAGAGAGAGGCAAGACAAAGGCCATCTTCTTACTGTTCTGAATACTGGCAAGCAAGTCAGAAAGATAAGTGTTTGTAGTGGCTGGACTCAGCCTTCCAGTGTCTTGTCATCAGGTTCACGGCTGTGAGACTGCAGTTATGTCAGCAGTTGTGGCCGAGGTGGCATCAAGAGCAGCTGCCTGACCTCTGCATAGTAGTGTGGTGTGAAATCAGTGTCCCTGTGGCATCCCCTTCCTTCCATTGATTTCCCCTGTATTAAACCCCTTTCTTATTGAAACACCTAGTTTCTGTTTTCTATACTGAACTCTGATGAAACAGTCCTTTTTATATATTGTCTCATTCAATGCTTACTGTGAAATGTCATTATTTCTATTCTGCAAATGGGGAAAATGAGTCTGAGAAAGGTAATTTTTCCTAAGTCACAAAGTTGGTAGGTGGAGAAATTAGGGGTTTGAACTCAGATTACTCGACTCCAGAGCCTGTGCTCAGAAGCAGTATACTCCTCAGCCTGCCTCATACTTTAGATTCAAATTCAACTTTAAACTTTTGATTCACCTTTGAACGCAAGTTCAAATCAAGTAAAAAGCTATTGAAAGCTCAGCTAATTTCTACTCATCATTTCTGTATGCTTATAGACTTTGGACTGACTTAGAAATAGAAATGCTGGTCTTGTAATAGTTTCAGCTTAGTCAGAATAAAATAAGAAGTGTGTTCTCCTGGGAAGTCACTTCTCCAAAGTTTTCAAGCTTCCAGTTTTAGTAAAATGACGTTTGATATCTTAGAGTAATAAATTTTTACTAGTCATTGGAAAAAATATAAAATATATTTCTATACATAACTAAGGAAAGAAAAAAACACCTGCAATCTTGATAATTATAATAATAACCAATTACCTGATCACAAAGAATATAAAGACAGTATGCATATTAGAAAAACCCAGCATTCCTGGTTAGGAGACTAATGTTCTATACACCGAGCTATGCAATCTCAGGTAAGCCACTTCCTTCTTTAGGCCACACTCTCCTCATTGGTGAAAAACAAGGGGGTTAGATTGGAATGTGAGTTCCTCAAAACCTAGAATCATGAAATGTTAGTGCACAAAAGGGGTTTAGAGCGGGACTCTCAATCTTTGTCACCTCACGGCACACATAGAAAATGCTAATTCTTGTGTGACATGCTGAAGCCACAGCAGGAAGCCGTTCAGGATTGAAGGAACTGCTCTTAGGCCTCCGAGGATCAATTTCTCAGCTCACTTGTGGAGAAGTCTGAGCTTAGAGAACCACCAGTTCAGCCTCATCAGTTTCCACGTGGAAAAACTAAAGCGACTTTACAACAACCTGTAAGTTAAAGTATATGGTATCGATGTATATTATCAGTTGTTACACTCATATATTATTTAATAACTTTTCCCCAACTTGTCCCCCCTTCAGTTCATTGTCTACACAGCAACCAGGGAGCTCTCTTAAAAAATACAGACCTGATCACATCAGTCCCCACTTTCCCTCTCATTGTTCTTAGGATAAAGACCCATGTTCTTTATCATAATAAAACAGCCCACTAGGCCCTGCATGTCCTAACCTCTATTTCTGCAGGGTCATCTCACACTATTCTCCCCACTGCACTTTATATCCCTTTTTTCTTTTCCTAAAACAGCCCAAGCATTTTCCTGCATCAGAGCTTTAGACTCTGGGGTCCCTTTTACTTTCTTCCCTAGCTGACAGTTAACTCATTTCGATAGATCTCAGTTCAAGTATTATTTCCTCAAGAAAACCTTCCCTAATCTCCCTTCTACATCAGGTTCCCCTACTACATCTCATCCTTTCTTTTACTACACAGCACTGATGACATTTTGAACTTGCTCATTTCTTTTTGCGATTATCTGATTAACGTCTGCTTTCCTCATTAGACCCTAAGCTCTGAAAAGGGCCAGCATCTCTTTTGCTTTTACTGTCTCCTCAGTGCCTACTGCAGTGTCATAGGCCATTTATGAATAATTGTTACCAAGATCTGACACTCTCACTGGAGAAGGCTGGAAAATTTTCCATGATGCCAGGACAAATGATTTAAGAGAATGTTTCAATTAAATTTTGTTTAATGAATAAATTTATGGTTTTGTTTGGGCTATATGTAGGAGTCTTCCTGGCAACTCTAATCTTTGAACTGACATAGTTCTGTACATCAAATTTCTTATGATGTGAAATATGGATATGGTGATGCTTTACTCTAATTAATGAACAGTATGGTCATTCACTTAAAAGCTTTCAGTGCAAATATTCTTAATTTTTGGATAGTGGAATACTTAAAAGCTTTGGACACTTTTTTCAAGAAAATGGATACATTCACAACATTTTGCGAACAATCTCAGGCAGTTAGTCCATGGACTAACCCTATGAATAAATTTCAAGTGCCTAAATATGGCATAAAATGACTTTTTCTTGATCCTTTTGACTTGATTTGACTTGATCCTTTGATACCTTTCCAAGTTCGCCTGCCACTCTCTAATATTATTTTAAACTCTAATATATCACAGTCTGTGTGGTTTCCCAGAATATATACCATTTCCCTTCCTGGAATTCCATTCTCACTTTTTCTTTTTAACATATCCTCCAATATTTGGAATGAAGCTTGTATCTTTCAGGAACCTCACCTGACTCCCATGCTGGGAAATGGGTACCTCTTTACCATGACACCTGGTAGAGATCAGCCTCCTAGCATTTACTTCCTAATTTCAAAATTATAGTCTTTCCTGGAGAATTAAATTCTTTGAGCGTAGGGACCAGGTCTTAAACCCCCCAACTCCCCGCACCCCAGTGTTTGGAACAGTGAATGACACAAACAGGTCTTCAATAAATGTATGTTAATCTGAACTGCTGAAGAACAATAGTAGAAGAGCTAAGAGAACCCATAGATAATATCCCTCAATTGAGAGGACAAACTGGAATACTAATAAATAAATTGAACATCTACAGTGTATAATCATCAGCAAAGGCTATTAACACAAAAGACGCGTAACAAAGTTATTTTACTGTTAAAAAAATATCTAGTCTAAGATATCAATGTCAGTATGGGTGTCCATTACAGAAAATCATCATACAACCAACAGAACAATAGATTCTTTATTAAAATAGTTTGAAGGTAATACTCAGAAAATGTATCATTACGACACCCTCATGGAAAGGTTCAGTATCATGCTACGTGCTACTGCTGTACAATGTTTTACAATTCTCATTGCCCCATGAATAGTAAGCTGCAGATTTCAGCTCTCAGATGGTGACTGTACAGTAACAAAAAGTTAATGTATAACAAGCAAGAAGGAGAACTTTGCACAGAAAGTTATGTACACTGATATTCCAAGCAAAGAAATTAGTTTTGCTGTTTTAAACCTGCAGTTGTTATTCATTTACCCAACAGATAAGGTACCTGTAATTCTACAGCTGATACCAAAGGGAACCAGTAGTTGTCACTGGAAGGATGACCATTCATGACACAATAGACTATGAGCATAATGCAGAATGTGATTGGGAAGGGTCCAATGAGATGGCCAATTCACACATTTCTGTTCACTGGCTCTAGAACTCCTCTCTTATGCCAGATTCACGGGCTGTCATAAGTCAGATATTGCAGCATGGGGTTGGGGAGTGGAGGCAAGGGACGGAAGCATTATCAGAGGATTCAGAGAATAACGACCTTTAACACCCCCTCATCCCTGCTGAGAGGTGATATGCTGATTTCCTCTCTCAGCCTCATTCTAGCCCCCACCCCATTCAAACTGCTGGGAGAATGAGAGATATCACTGATGGAGCAGACTATGTTTTTTTTTTTGTTTTTGTTTTTTTTTAACATCTTTATTGGAGTATAATTGCTTTACAATGGTGTGTTAGTTTCTGCTTTACAACAAAGTGAATCAGTTATACATATACATATGTTCCCATATCTCTTCCCTCTTGCGTCTCCCTCCCTTCACGACTTTTTTTTTTTCTTAGATTCCATATATATGTGTTAGCATACGGTATTTGTTTTTCTCTTTCTGACTTACTTCAGTCTGTATGACAGACTCTAGGTCCATCCACCTCACTACAAATAACTCAATTTCCTTTCTTTTTATGGCTGAGTAATATTCCATTGTGTATATGTGCCACATCTTCTTTATCCATTCATCTGTTGATGGACAAAATGGGCAGACCTAAATAGACACTTCTCCAAAGAAGATATACATATTGCCAACAAACACATGAAAGAATACTCAACATCAGACTATGTTTTGTATACAAAATTCCAGGGGC
Source organism: Physeter macrocephalus (assembly GCF_002837175.3). Classification (NCBI taxonomy): domain Eukaryota; kingdom Metazoa; phylum Chordata; class Mammalia; order Artiodactyla; family Physeteridae; genus Physeter; species Physeter macrocephalus. The sequence goes on from NC_041217.1 coordinate 61,805,182, forward strand.
AGCAACAAAGACAGAAAAACACCAAACAAGAGTGGGCTTACAACAAAGATGGGAGCTGTCATTTATGCTGAATTTAAAAACAACAACAACAACAAATTGAATTATGTAGGAAGAAAGAACATTTTAAAACCCTTAGAAGCAAAAATGGTGTCCAGCACAGTTGTGGGTACACATTGCAAAACGTAAGTGATACGAACTAAAATGTGGTGAAATATGAGAGTATGGTTGAGACAGGGAGAAAAGGAAAGAAGGAAGCAGAGAGAGACAGTATTTGATATTATTGGGAGAAAAAAACACCCAGTGCTGCACATCTGTCTCAAATAATAAACAAATCTGTGGTTTTTCAAAGAATCAGCCATATTTTCTAAGGCAGACTTCCTAGCCTCCTACATTATGAGCTAGAAATTTGGATGCTGCAACGATTTGGGGGCACCTACATAGGCATTCTGTATAAATTAAGCAAAAACGAATGTGCTTATCAATAATCACATATGAATTCACCAAGAGTTCTGCCAAAGCCCTGGTGACAATGTAAGCAGCCTGCTGGTTGTGCGTTTTTTGAGGAATAAGTAATTTTAATTTTTCATCTAAAACTGAGGGGGGACAAGTTCATGAATAAAAATATAAGTTAATGAAGATAAAACATAAGTAAATATCCAATTATCCTAATTATTGATGGAGGCCAAATATTCTTCCCCCAAGCTTAATTTTCTGCTCTCACCCATCATTCCATTGCAAACTCCATAGAAGTAATACTCATTACATTTAAGATTGTAATATAAAGGTGGTGAAGTTAGAAAGTGTAAATTCTGGACCCAGACTGCCTGGATTCAATCTCAATTCTGCTATGTTCTAGCTGTATGACTTAGGGAAAGTTGCTTAACCCTTCTGTGCTTCAGTTACTCATCTGCAAATGAGGTAGTAACATTTACATCATTGAGAGATACATAAGTTAATGCATGTAACACGCTTGGCACATAGTAAGTACCCCTTGAAGCTAGTTAATATTGACACCATATAAATACATAAAAATACAAAATTAATAAGCAAATGACACAAAGGAGTTAATACAAATAAATTTCATAACATAGGTATCTTTTAAAATTAGCTACAAACATGATTGTATTGAGTTCTTAACTCATTATGACATAAAGATTTGTCCAATATAAGATTTTTTAAAAAAGTAACTACAGTAGTTTGGATTTCATCTATACATGCAGCAAGAAAAGAATGTGCGACTTTGCTGTGAACAACATTTCACAATGTTGTCTAGTTGCTACCTTTGTGGGTAATGTTCAGGTTAAAGGAGAACAGGAAATAGCTACCACTGTCATTCTTTCACAGAAAGTTACAGAATTATCACAGGAAATTGCTTACACAACATTAGTATTTATGTGATAGTGGAGGTATTTGACCTTTGAAGATGAAAGTCCTTTCAGGTTTCTTTAGAAGCTTTCTATAACCTTTAGAATCTCAATACATTTGTTCTTGAAAACATTAGGAGGAATATTTTCCTTCTGTTAGATTATTCCTGTTTTCTCTCTTGTTAAAACAGAAATGTCCAAAACTGTCTAATGGGCAAAGAACAGTAGTGGGTTCAGCAACTTTTCCTCTGACACCAACGTGGGAGTAGTAGTAATATTTATGAATGAAAAAGAGGATGAATTTGATTAGGTCAACAATGTTTTAGGCTCCTTTCTAGGCCCTCTCTAAGGACCTTCAATTAGTCACCTGAGAGTTACTTATTAACTCAGATCATGCTTAGTCACTGGCTAAAAAAATGAAGGATCATGCAGACCAAAGACAAGCGTTCAGGGTCAAACTGCAGAGAGCAAAGGACAATGAGTGGATGGTTATACCTTCCTCCTCATTCTTTCAGAGTCAGGGAAATGAGGTGACCAGGCAGCCTTTGGAGGTACTAATGTGAATGCAATATCAGGTGTGCTAGTGAAGACACAAATACCTCCAGTTAAAAGGGGCACTTTGTTTCCCTTACTTGAGATCAGGATAAGAGCCATGAAACCCTTATGAGTGCTGGGCTTGGTACCTTTTTTTGTTTACAGGATGCCTGTACACAAAGCAGACACCATGCCAATGCTATTCTGGAAGTTCTTTTGACTCTAGGATTACTGGAAATAAGAGTAGCAGTGAGCATATTTATTTATTAGTTTCAAATAATATTTAATTCAGAGAGGTTACTATTTTAGCTACACATTTCTATCACTAGAGGATTATACTTGATGATAATGTAACCTTATCAAATCTAGATTATATAATTCTGGGATGAGTTAGTCTTTTTTTTTTTTAATTTATTAAATTTATTTATTTATCTATGGCCCTGTGTTGGGTCTTCTTTTCTGTGTGAGGGCTTTCTCTAGTTGTGGCAAGTGGGGGCCACTCTTCATCGCGGTGTGCGGGCCTCTCACTATCGCGGCCTCTCTTGTTGCAGAGCACAGGCTCCAGACGCGCAAGCTCAGCAATTGTGGCTCACGGGCCCAGTTGTTCCGCGGCATGCGGGATCTTCCCAGACCAGGGCTCGAACCTGTGTCCCCTGCACTGGCAGGCGGACTCTCAACCACTGCGCCACCAGGGAAGCCCAGTCAGTCTTTTAACTTCCAGTTTGTGACTTATTTGGGTCCCTTCATAATTCTTAATCACGTTCATTTGATCGTAAAACATTTATTTTAAGCCCACAACAAGTATATTTGTGCTCTATAAGAAGATGGCTAAAAATAACAAATTTAAGAGCAAAAGAGAAAATATTCCACTTGGATATTTATTACCAAAAAAGTTAAATGTCACATGGTGAAAAGGTTGCACTTAATAGACAAATGGTTGCTGGTCTCTGGATTTCAAGCACCCTTGCTAACCTCTTCATTTCTCCATTCTGGTAAATGACCAAGAATTGACCATACTCATTCAAATTCATATGTCAACATAACTGAAGATCATCATGGTGAAGGGCTACAAACTAGAGACAAGCACCACTCAGTGGGAATGGAAGGACATTTTAATTTTTTAAAATTTTTATTGGAGTAAAGCTGATTTACAATGTTGTGCTTTTAACAGAGTCGGCAAAGGGAAGTTTTGCTTGTCTAGATAAAGTGTGTATTCTCACTCCATTGCTATTGGCTTATCTAGCTTTGGCCTCTCAAACCTCAGCTAAAAAAGGAATCATCCATGAGTTTCATTTTACTGCCAGGTGGTAGACGACAGAGTTTATACAATGAGACAAGAGGTTGGAAAACAAAAAAACAAGAAGACCAAGTTTAGCTGCTATGGCCCTGAGGCTAGCTAGCAACTGGGTACTGACCTTTGGATTGCTTACAAAGGAATACAATCTGATACTCAGTCACAAAGAACTACACTAAAAATGAAAGGTTTCTTTTATTTATACTTAAAAACGTATTATTTGAAACCAGATCTGTATGTGCTTTGTATTTGGTAAAAATAGAATTAAGTGGTTTCTGACAGTGAAATTATACCTAGAGGTTTAGCTTTTTTTTTTCTGGCCGTGCCGCCACACGGTTTGCAGGATCTTAGTTCCCAGACCAGGGATCGAACCGGGCTCTAGCAGTGAAAGTGCTGAGTCCTAACCACTGGACTGCCAGAGAATTCCCCCTTATAGTTTTAATTTAACTGGGATATTGTTTGTGAAAGAGCCTAACAGTACTTACACTTAATGGGCACAACATAACAAAACTTATACTCTTCCTGTTGATTCTGATATATTTATTTTCCAACAGCCAAATGTAATGGTAAAGATTATGATAATAATGATAAATACAATATTAACTAATAATATTTATTGAATACTTCCTATTCTTATTGATTGACATATATAAACTAATTTATTTCTTGTAACTACCCTTGGAGATAAGTATCACTATGTTCATCTTAAGGTGAGGGAATTGAGCCACAAGATTTTAAGCAACTTCCTTAAACAGCTAGTAAGTGGCAGAGCTGAATTTAAACCCAGGTAGTCTGGTGCCAGATGTACTCACTGTACTGAGAACACTTAGCGTGGTACCTGGCAGAGAGTGAATGCTTAATATTATTATCATTACTTTCTACATTACTAGATTTAAGAAAAATGCATTGAGTGCCTAAGCACTGGGAAAGTAAGCAATGACAAAAAAAAAATGCAAGGTCACTGTTCTCATTAAGCATAGCATTTGGTGGAGGAGATAGATATTATTCAAAGAATTGTACCCTGTAAAGCAGAAATGATTACTTGAAGTCGAAGAATATTTCTAAATATTTTAGACCACTAACTGACAAGGGATTAATTTCCAAATTACACAAAAAGCTCATACAGATCAATATCAAAAAAACCAAAAACCCAATCAAAAAATGGGCAGAAGATCTAAACAGACATTTCTCCAAAAAGACACACACAGATAGCCAACAGGCACATGAAAAAATGCTCAACATCACTAATTATTAGAGAAATGCAAAGCAAAACTAGAGTAAGGTATCACCTCACTCCAGTCAGAATGGCTGTCATGAAAAAGTCTACAAATAATAAATGCTGAAGAGGGTGTAGGGAGAAAGGAACCCTCTTACACTATTGGTGGGAATGTAAATTGGTGCAGCCACTATGGAGAACAGTACAGAGGTTCCTTAAAAAACTAAAAATAGAGCTACCATAGAGCTGCAATCCCACTCCTGGGCATATATCTGGAGAAAACTCTAATTTGAAAAGATACATGCATCTCAATGTTCACTGCAGCACTATTTACAATAGCCAAGACATGGAAGCAACCTAAATGTCCATCAACAGATGAATAAAGAAGATGCGGTATATATACACAATGTAATATTACTCAGCCATGAAAAAGAATGAAATAATGCCATTTGCAGCAACATGGATGGACCCAGAGATTATCATACTAAGTGAAGTCAGTCAGAGAAAGACAAATATCATATGATATCACTTATACGTGGAATCTAAAAAAAAAAAAAGAATTTATTTACAAAACAGATATAGACCCACAGACATAGAAAACAAACTTACGGTTACCAAAGGGGAAAGAGTGGGGGAGGGATAAATAGGAATTTGGGATTAACATATACACACTACTATATACAAAATAAACAACAAGGACTTACTGTATAGCACAGGGAACTATACTCAATATTTTGTAATAACTTATAAGGAAAAAGAATCTGAAAAAGAACATATATATGTATGTGTGTGTGTGTGTGTGTGTGTGTATATATATAACTGAATCACTGTACTGTACACCTGAAACTAACACAACATTGTAAATCAACTATACTTCAATTTAAAAAAATAATAATAAATAAAAATTTTAGACTGCTATACTGGAGGCTTAAAGCATATGCTTCTATTACTCCTATTATCTACTCACTTAAACTCTGCTGCCTGGTTAAAGTTTTGGAAACTCCACTTTGTCAGGTCATTGCCCTATTCAGAAACCTTTGATTGCTTCCAGTTTTCTAGAGCCTAAGTAGCCACTGTGTGTCATACATACCAACAAACTCCCATCCTCCATTTATGGCAGACGTTAGTATTCCATGATGGCATATCTTTTTCTCTTTAGTTGTGGTCTTGCAATCTTATAATAAATCAAGGGTTGGCACTTGAATTGAAACCTTTTTGCCACTGCTGACCCAGTTTGCTGGACAGAGTATTGGTTCTGGACTCAGACAAACAGGTTTAAATTTCAGCTCTTGGCCACTAATTTGTGGTGTGATGCTGGGCCAAGTCATTTCACCTGTGGGAGCATCACTCTCCTTACATGTAAAGAGGGGATAATAAAAACTACCCAATAAGGTTTTTAGGTAATGCAGTTAAGCCATTTAGCATAATGCCTGATATATATTGCTCAGTAAACTGCAGTTACTATTTTTATCATCATAATCCTAATGTTCATTATTACCATCAGAAAAAAAAAAAGCCTTCAGAAACCTCCATAATCTAGCTCTAATTTACATTTCCAAATTTATCTCCCATAACCTACTAAAGGAACCCTCGACTTTAACTAGATTTGGGTAACTCATTGTTCTCCCAAAACTAGCCTGCCGTTCCCTCTTCCTCTCTGTATATAAAAATCTGCCTTATTCTTCAAGACCCTTCTCAAGTGCAATTTCATTAATGAAATTTCCCTTATCCGGCTTCCCTGGTGGCACAGTGGTTGAGAGTCCGCCTGCCAATGCAGGGGACGCGGGTTCGTGCCCCGGTCCAGGAAGATCCCACATGCCGTGGAGCGGCTGGGCCCGTGAGCCATGGCCGCTGAGCCTGCGTGTCCGGAGTCTGTGCTCCGCAACGGGAGAGGCCACAACAGTGAGAGGCCCGCGTACCGCAAAAAAAAAAAAAAAAAAAAAAATAATAATAATTCCCCTGATCCCTTCAGCCACAGCCACACTGCTCTCCATTATACTCTCACTATACTTACTGTCTGTTTCTGACATTTCATCATACCCTCACTGCCTGACCACATTCTCTTATGCTGATGTTTAATTTTATATTACAATTTAACTGTATATGTGTATTTATCTTGTTTTCCTAGCTAAATTTTCAATTCCTTGGAAGGCAGCTATGCTAACCACTATATCACCAACGCTTCAACTCCTTAAAGGCTAGGACTATATAATATTTGTGTCCTCAAAATAATACCTAATCAAATGATCACACATTATCATCAGTGAATGAATGAAATAAAATGTATGCACATGTGTTTCAGTTAACTTAAAAATGAGTCATGGATTAAGAAAAGAAAATTTTTTTTAATTCTTCATATGATGTTGAAGGACTCAATGTTATAAGAAAAATCTCTGGCTTTCTACTTTGAATTAGATTATTCTTCCTCTGCTAGTCATACTTAAAGATTTTTTTTTTACATTCACACCTATATCACCATATTTGAGCCTACGTAGTATAAGTGTTAGAAGAAGACTCTACCTTTCCAAACAAATTAGAAAGGCTTTTTTTTTTGTTTTTATATGTGTTTTTAAAATTTGTGCAGTTTTCTTTAACATGCATAAAACCATCACTCAGTATTAAAGAAATCTCAAATAATTTATATTCCTCTTTGACTTAAGAAACATGATACATGTTTTTCATATCGGGTTTGAGTAAAATTAGGAATCCAAAGGCTCCATAATCACATGTAACTTAGCCCAGTGGCTCCTGTCACCACTCTGCAGGTGCTATGGGATGGGGCCGGGATGACATTTCACTGCTCTCTAGCAAAATGGGAGAAATCAGGGCACTAAAGCAGTGATGAACCAAGGGCTGGCAGGAGTAGTCCACTCTGAGGAGGGGACAGTATTTTCTTACTGACATTGGAACTGCCTGTACAGGGTAAATAAAAAGCAGACAAACTTTTAGTGGATTCTACTATTGTTTTAAAAGTATCTACAGAAAATGCAACCACATTTTGTCTGTACCTGTAGCAGACTGCTTCTACTATCGTGCCCTTGGTGTGTCATAACAATAAAGTGAGCTTTGAGTAAAGCTAAATTTATCCAGTTGAAGAGACAGGCCATTATTGTGCAATTAAATGATGTTGGCAATTAAATGTCCTTTCAAAACAAAATGATGGTGATGATGGGAAACAATTTTTTTTTTTTGGCCACGCCACACAGCTTATGGGATCTTAGTTCCCTGGCCATGGATGGAACCCATGCTCCCTGCAATGGAAGTGTGGAGTCCCAACCACTGGACCACCAGGGAATTCCCAGAAACAATTTTTTAAAATATCCTCATTTGGTCAATTTTTTAAAGTTGATTGTTATGCCTATCCCCAATGTGGGCTTTGTTACTGTTGCTCATTGCTTGGTTTATTTTTGGAAATGTCCCTAGTCTTTGAAATTCCATGTCTGAGAACAATTAACCAAGACAACAACTTGACCTAACAGAGTATGCGTGTGCAGTGACTTTTGGCCTAAGGCAATGGTTCTCAAAGTGTGGGGCTCTGGACCGATGGCATCAGGGTTAACTGGAAACTCTTTAGAAATGCAATTTAGGTCTACTGAATCAGAAACTTTGGAGTGGAGACCAGCAATCTGTGTGTTTAAAAAGCCCTCTAGTGGATTCTGCTGCTGCTAAAGTTTGAGAACCACTCAACTTTCCAACTAGGTAGGGAAGATGAAAAAGTGCTGAGACAGAATGCCTGGAGATTTTTAAATACCCCTGTAATGTCCAGTGATTCTTCATCTAATTTATTTTGTATGGATTTGCCATAGTTATTAATTAATCAATATTTCCAAAGGAATTAATCTAGATTTGTTTCCTAGAGTCTACAGTGAATGACTTTCTAAGTGCCTACTGAGCCTTTTCAAAGTGGGAAAAATAATGCTAAATATAGACCTTAAGTGATTAGGTTAATTACTCTTCAGAATGAGAAGTCAGTCAATCTAAAGAAAGTTGGAGCTGAGGCTGTATTTGAGGAACTGAAAGACCTGTGGACCTGTGAACTCCCTTTGTGCAATGTCATTTCAGTCATTATAATGACTGCATGGTTATTATAGTATTAATGTCTATAGAAATTTTCATGAAGTAAACAAGTATTACGACTGTTTAGGATAAATTATTCCAGCACTTTATTAATAGAGATCTGCTGTCTTGAATAAAAAATTAAGCTCCTACCTATGCTAAATGAGGGAAATATTGGAGATCCATCTATTACTGAGATAGTGTGAGGACTGTCTGGGGTGAAAGTAACTGAAGTAATCTAGCAAGGAACATGAGCTCCATGTATGGCAGGATACAGGAGGGAACGTGAAATTATGCCTTACAGATTTTTTTATCCAAGAAAATCACCAATTCTGATGAAATACTAACTGGGCTGTAAAGAATTATAATTTGATAGCCTAATGCTTCTTATATTTTCAGGATGTTTTTAAGGTTAATGTAGAGACTTTGAAATATTATGTTTGAGAAGGAAGAAAATTCTATGCGAACCATCAGCTTTCCACATGCACATGTATCAGGTTTGACCTGCATACACAGTCAGCAATAAAAGATGCTGGCAGGGCTTTCCTGGTGGCGCAGTGGTTGAGAGTCTGCCTGCCAATGCGGGGGACGCGGGTTCGTGCCCCGGTCCGGGAAGATCCCACATGCCGCGGAGCAACTAGGCCCGTGAGCCACAACTAAGTCAGCAATAAAAGATGCTGGCAGGGCTTTCCTGGTGGCGCAGTGGTTGAGAGTCTGCCTGCCAATGCGGGGGACGCGGGTTCAAGCCCTGGTCTGGGAAGATTCCCACATGCCGTGGAGCAATTGGGCCCGTGAGCCACAATTGCTGAGCCTGCGCGTCCGGAGCCTGTGCTCCGCCAACAGGAGAGGCCGCGATAGTGAGAGGCCTGTGCACTGCGATGAGGAGTGGCCCCCGCTTGCCACAACTGGAGAAAGCCCTCGCATAGAAACGAGGACCCAACACAGCCATAATAAACAAATAAATAAATTTAAAAAACAGGGTGGGAAACAGGAGAAAAGCATAAAGTACGATTTATAGGAAATGAAGCTTGGTAATAAAAGTTAAAAAAAAAAGATGCTGGCAGCATTAGACTTTTCTGACAACTGGTAAGTGGAGGGAATAGTGGGATGTGGCCCTTGAAAGTAGGGCTCACCCTCATCAGGCTGTGACTTTTTAGCCATATGAAGAGAGAAAGGGGGATGAAGGTACACTGACCCCATTCATGATACCTTCTCCCAGTTCCCCCCTGCACTGATTCAACAGACATTGACTAAAAGCCTGTAGTATGGTAGGCAGGAGCTAGAGAGACAAAAATCTATGAGAGGTCCAGGCCCCCAAGGCACTTACACAACCAGCAGGGTGGAAAGACATGACTTAGTTCCTGGCACAACTGTGAACCACATGCCCAAGCTAATTTGTGAGTGCAGATTTGAAGGATCTGAGAACTGTTTTCAGCTGTGAGAGACCCAGGGCCTCTGTCCTTGTTAGCCTCAGCATGAATCAACGCTCACATGTACACACACATGTACCCCAGGCCTCTAGTTACTCCTGAAGGGGCATTTTGGCAGCCTCAACATTGAGCCTTTCCCCAAGAAACCCAGGTCCTCAACCAAGTCATGGCTGCCTTCTTCCTGAGAAGCCAAAGATGTCCCCAATCAGAGACTGGGACTCCCTTGGGAGTGTAATAACCCTTAGCTGCAGCTGAATCCACTGACAGAGGCTACAGATTCCCTCAAATTTCAGAGGTTGTTCTTATTTCCATTTCTCACTGAATCTTCCAAGCAAAATTATCCCTTTGCTGGCCTGCCCACAGGGTCTAGGTTTCCCTCAAAAGCAGAATCATGACCAACCTTTTCCAAAAAGTCTGAAGGGCAGTGGTTTCCAAATGCTAGTTTAATTGTTAGCCGGTCCCTGGCTAAATACCCCTGTTACCCTGTTGACCTCCTATGGCAGATACTGCTCGTCACCTCCCCAGTGCTCATTCTTCCTTTCTGCATTCTAGTAGAAACCTGATTTCGCTGGAGGTACTAATGATTCTCAACTAACAGAACTCCAGTTACCAGCTTCCTTCGAAGAAGGGGGTGCTTGTAGAACTAAATTCCAGCAAATAAATCATAAGCAGAAGTTGTTGGCTGGGGCTTCTGGAAAAGCTTTTTAAAGTGGGTGGGGAGGAGGGTGCTGGCTGAGCTGGCATTTTCCACCTTTTGACCCCTGCTCTTCCCCTTTTTCAAGCCTGGAACACAGAAGTGATAACTGTAGTTCTCACCACCATCCTGGGATATATTATACAAAGAATCTGGGAAGTTCCCCCACTATTTAATACATTAATATTTCTGCAGCAGTGTGAACAGTCGCATTAAATGGGTTATATAAAAATTATATATGTGGGTTCTGCATTCACGGGTACGAAGGGTGGATTATGCTATGCCGTTTTACATAAGGGACTTGAGCATCCACAGATTTTGGTATCCTGGAAACAATCCCCTGTGGATACCGAGTGAGGATCAGGTTAGGCTTTGCCCTCAAACTTATGAAAAAACTTTGGTTTCCAGAAATTTTAGCATCATAAGGATGGTAGTCTCTGTACCACCATCTTCACTTGGAGATAGGAGTTAATCTAGTCTCCTTCTCCTTGGATGTGTTAATCCTTCACATCCAGTCAGTCTCTGGGGCTGTCACATCTATCCCCCTAAAAGTCTTTTGACGCTTCCTGCTTCTGGCTATCCATACTGTCATAGCCGTTCAGACTACCAGAATCTTTCCCTGAATTATCTTAATAGCCTTCTCCCTGGTCTGTCTCCCTCCCAACCCTGCTTTGATTTGCTCTCCACACTGCAGCCAGAGTGATGCCTATAACATAGGGATGATTGTGCTAATCCCCTGTGTAAAACATTTCTATTGCCCTCTGGATAAAGTTCAGATGTCTTAATATGACTTTACAAGGCCCTTGCTGGTTTTTCAACCCTTATCTCTTGCCATTTTCCATGTCAAGGTCAAAGCCCCTGCCTTACTAAACTATTTTTAGATCTCTTAGAGAAAGCTATTTGCTCTTGTCCTTGTACAAGTTGTTCCCTCTTGGACGATGTACTAGCAAAAATCATAACTCTTCGTTCAACACAGAAACTAAAACTAAAGATAAATTATGAGTATTAGTGTTCAAAGGCCTACACTAACCACAGCCAAGAAATCCAGGCCTGTCCAATCATCTTATACACTATACACCTATGTTTATTTCTGATAAATGCTTGATTCTTTTTTTCTAGAGTGTACCAGAACAAGAATCAATGCAGAAATAATTACATATCCAAATTCAGACTTGTTTTGATTGACTAGTCATACATACAATTAAATATTTTATATATTTCTTAAATTTTTATTTTACAACCACAGAAGTGATATAACCAAGTTATAGACCATTTGGAAAAGAAAAACAGAGGAAAGACCCATATTTTCATCATTCTAGAAAACAATTACTATGATTATTATCTCCTAGAAGTCAAGCTCCATAAAGGCAAGAGCTACGCATACCCTGTTTATTGCTATGTCTCCAGTGCTGTTTTTAGTTTAAAAAAAATGTAAATATCTGGATGAATGACTGATGAATCTGGATGAATGACCGATGTATCATTTTGGTGTACAGAATTTAAAATTCAAACATACTTGAATTTTCTACCATATACCTACCTATTAGGCAACTTTGAGAATTTCAATTACAGTACATGTAAAGTGTTGAAGATAATCAGAGGAAGACAGTCCTGGGAACAGACTACAGAAGTAAAATGAAAGGCAAAGGAATATATATATTTTTTCAATAAAGCTTTGGGAGAGATAAAGAAAGCAAGGAGAAAGTAAAACTGACCCTCAGAAGTATCATCAGTGACATGGGTGAGAGGAGGACTAATGCTGAAGGGAATAGAGGGGAGGCAGACCCAATGCGGAGTCACAGCATCAAAAAGGCATCACACATTTTCATGGACAATGGAAAGCCAACAAATGACTTTGCATAAAGAATATATGCCATACAATAAAATAAATATGTCAGTATCTTGTTAGAACTGTAGGTGGAAGCCATCTAGAAAAGTTTCTGATGAGCAAAGGAATGAATGAATCAATTAAATTAGAATCTCTACTTATTATCTTCAAAGGTGTCAGGGTCATGAAAGTCAAGGAAAATCTGAGGAACTGCTCTAGATTGTAAGAAAGTAAGGGGAAAACTAAATGCAATGCATGATTCTGACCTGAACCCTTTTGCTATTAAAGATCCATTGGTTATTGACTGGCAAAACTTGAATGGAGTTTGAAGATTCAATAGTGGTAATGTTATCAACTTTAATTTCCTAATTTAGATGCTTGTGATGTGGTTATGTAGGAAAATGTCCCTTTATGTTAAAAATATGCACTGAAGTACTCAGAAAAATGGGACATTATGTTGGCAACTTAATCCCAGACATTTATTTTTAAAAAGTTTTGTATTCTAAGCTTGAAATTACTTTTTAAAAAAATTAGGATCTTTAGAGGTGGGTCTGGACATCAGTATTTAAAAAACTGTTCAGGTGATTCTAACATGCAACCAAGGCTAGAAACCACTGCTACAGAGTCTTCATTATCAACCTTAAAGAAAAAGGGTTACATACTTTTGTACTGAGTACATGAACTACAATTTATTTAACCAAACTCTTCTGTCTTTTCCTTCAAAAATGACTTATTAAAGAGTTTTTATAGGCCAGGCAAGACAGAATCTCTTCCCTATGAGTACTAAGTCTCATGGGGAAATATCTATAAGCAAACAAAGTGTGCTGTCATAATAATAATAATCATATAATTGTTATCATTTGTTCAGCAGTTACTGTGTGCTAGACACCAGGCCATCTGAAAGGTCAGGCACTGCTATCATCTTCCTTTTACAGAATGAGGAATCCTAGGCACAGTGAAATAAGTAACTCACCCTGGAGTACAGATCTCTGTTGACTCTTGACTACACTACTGTATTAGAGGAAAGCAAAGTGCTATGAAAACACACAGATGAACCTCCGATGCAGACTATGGGTGTCATGGAAGCCTAATCAGAGGAAAGAACGTCAGATATATCTTTAGAAATGCATCCTATTTCCAATTTTAATTACCACAAATATTTCTTATATGAACACCTGAGCAGAAAACTTTCCATTTAGTAGTCCTGCTGCTATTCCTACTCCTTTGGTGAGATTCTAAGAAGTAAAATTCTGGGACGACATGTATGGAAAAACCCCATGGCTTTCAATACCTGCTGCCACATAGTTTTCACCAGCAATATGAGGGTATCTATTTTACTGTAACCTTACCAGAAGTGGGCACTGATACTTTAAAAATTCTTTTCCATTAGTGGAAAACGAATATTTCTTTATTACAAGTTAAGCTAAACATTTTTTTCCATTAATGCTTTCTCTAAAGCACAAATTTAATATCTTCATAATTACCACCAATAGAGTCTCAGTGCATGTTACCAGAGAAATAACATCTTAGAATGTCTCATACTATACAGATGCTGTCATTTTTCCCTATAACCACAAAAGTGGCTGTGTCACAACAGCAGCATCTAATGAAATCAGATTTCAATATTCATGCTAAGATCCTTGACCTCTAAAACTTTGTGAGCTCACTGAGGACAGAGGAAATACCTTGCTTGATTTTGAAATCCTATCACAATGTTAGCAAGTAAAACACACTCTATAACTGTTTGCTGTAAGAATAAGTAAATAAAATCATGGATGGTGACAAAATATAAATGGAAACCATACTTTCTGAGCTCTACACATATGACACAAAAAACCTAGGTCAGTAAACATCACATGAGAAAAAGGAGAAGTAGGTTGCTCCCTTCTTTCCCTTCTTGCCATATAATTAGGGAACCCATGACACCAGTGTGCTGATGACAGTTCTTGTTTATACCTTTTGTCCTAACATCCTGGCTGATTAATTCTAAATTGGGCAATACATTTCATGGTCACTCTACATCTAAAGGATGTTCCTTTAATGAATAGTAGATCTAAGTACAAAGTGCTTCCCTGATCAGAGAGCTTGTCTTTGTGTCACTTTAAATTTCACTTTAAAAACCTATGAGCAGATAACTCTTTGGGCCTCATAGTGTTTTGTTTTGTTTTAATAAAATTTTACCATTTAAAGCTAAATGATAATCTGCAAATAGTTAATCCCTAACTAACAGAACATCCCTTGATGGTATCAGCACTCTTAATTCCATTTTATTGATAAGAGAAGGGAGGCATGGAAAGTGACTTATTCCAGGGCACATCAAGTATGAATCATCAGCAAGGTGAAAGGAGGCTGTTGGAGCTCCAACTTCCGTTTTTTGATTAATTCTCTGAACCACACAGGCATTAATTTGCAATTAAATCTCCTGTGCAGTTTGGTTAGAAAGATTTTAATCATTTAGTAAATGGCTCTGTAAACTGCAGGCAGTAATAATCTATTTCAAACTGTATGAGCAAAATCACAGGCATGCCTTCAGTAACATTTTTTAATGGGCATAAAATTCATGGTTAATAATTTTTCAATTTCACTGAACAACAAGTCTGAATTCAAGCCTCACCTATAGGTCCTAAGTTATCAGAAGGTAAAGGGAATATTTATAAAATAGGTTAAAGTATAAAGTAAACATTTAATCCTTTGTGTAATAAAAATAAAATTTGTTACATTTTTATGTTTCAGAAGCATGCATGTCTACATTTCATACTACGGTGCAGTTTGGATAAGATTTTAGCAGATTAACATCTTGGATTATAACAGAAAATCTTAATGGAGCTAGCAAAGTCACTCTTTATAGCAATTAAAACAAAAACTCATAGAAATAAATTTAAGAGGTTATATGTCTAAGATCCATATAAAAAAAGAGGCATAAAAGAAAAGGCATACCATATATGCAGTTGGAGAACTATTATTATAGTTATGTCACACCCACATTAATTTATAAACATACTGTAATGTCAGTCAAGGTTCCATTGGCATCTTGTGGGGGTGGGTTAAGGCAGGGGTCCCCAACCCCTGGCCCATGGACCGGTACCTGTCCGAGGCCTGTTAGGAACCGGGCCGCACAGCAGGAGGTGGACGGTGGGCAAGCCTGCAAAGCTTCATCTGCCGCTCCCCGTCACTACTCAGAGCTCGCATTACCGCCTGAACCATCGCCCCCCATCACTCGCCCTACAGCCTGAACCATCCTCCCCCTCCCCTGCGCACAGTCCATGGGAAAATTGTCTTCCACTAAACCGGTCCCTGGTGCCGAAAAAGGTTGGGGACTGCTACATTAAAGAACTTGGTAAACTCATGTAAAGTTCATTTGGAGGAATAAATTTAAGAGAATAACCAAGAAAACTTTTTAAAAGTATAAACTACATAATAAAAATAGTATTTTGCTGGCACAGACCAACAATAAAATTGAAAGTTCGAAACAGGCACAGGTGTATATAAGTATTCAATAAATAAGAAATAACAAGGAAAGAAAAAAGGATTTAATAAGCAATGTTGTGACAGCTGACTAGATCCATACCTCATACCATTCAGCAAATTAATTCCAGGCTAGTTGAATATTTCAGTGCAAGAAAATGAAAACGAAATATTGGGAAAGGCTTTAATGATACAAAAAAAAAAGACTGATAGATTTGATATAAAACATATTACTCACTAAAATAAATATGTATTAAGGATATCAATCATTTTTCTGTCATTCATGCTTTAATCACTTAAATTTATCAGTTGTCTTTTAATTTCATTTAGCTCCTCCTGACACAAAACTATAAGAAGTTAAACTATAAGAAGTTAAAAGTATCAATCTTTTCTTTAAGGTCTCCTTCCCTTGGCTGTGAAGTGATTTTCTGAATTCCAAACCACACCAATTTTTCACTTATATCTTCTTATAATTCTTTTCATTGTTTCTTATGTTAATTATGTTAATTATGTTATGTTATGTTAATTATGTTATGTTAATTACACAGATGAGAAGTCAAAATATGGCCTCATCCTCTATTAACTGTTTGATTTGAGGATGTTACGTAACCTCTCTGAGTCTCAATTTCACTTTTCTGATAAAACAGACATGATAATGCCAACCTATTAGAGTTGCTGTGGAGATTAAAAAAATAATTTATATAAAGCATTTATCATATTTATTACAGAACCTGGTATATAAAAAGTTAAAATAGTCTTTGTTTTTCTAAGTTAAAATGGTAGCTATTACTTTTAATGCTATCACATTGCACAATTTCATTGATAAATCTCATGACTAGAAACCTAAGGTAATGGTGTTTTTACCTGATTTTTAAATAAATTTCACATTATTTAATCAATGTTATAGCTTTTTACTTTTTAAGTTTTTAAACCATACTATATGCCAATCAGAAAAATACCTTAGTTCTTTGAAGACTACCCCATTACTACAGCATCCTACAATTTGGTCTTTTAAAGTTGCAATCTGAAGTTATCAGATGGCCAAAGAACATTGTAATCCAAGAGTATTAAAAGGTTCCTTACACACTAGACCTGCTGAGATTATTTATCAGTTTGAAATATAAATAGGATGCTTACCCTTCTTTATCTTACCTCTAATAGGCCATCCTCTGGCAGATCAGTACAGTGGACAGCATTCTGGATCTTAGTTTTACCAAAGATTGCTCGGAGGGTTCCAGGGCGTAAATGCCGGGCAATTTCCTATTAAATAAATACACATTCACATATAGATTAAAGTCAGCCATGTAGTGTCAATTTAAAAAAAAAATCATCAGCTGTATGAAATACTTTCATTAATTATTCATTGCATGTACATGTATACATTGTTGGTGATTCTTCCTGGAAACAGGATGAATGCATGAAAACTGAGCAATGAAAATTCTCAGTTCACTCATAAAGCTTTTTCTCTGGCCCAATGTAAAGTCCACTGTAATCTATGTTGAGGGCAATAATAATTATATCTCTTTTTATCAACAGATTATGGGAATCACATAAATATGAACCCAGTTCATTACTGTGAAAGACTTGTATTTTATAAAGACAATAGAGATCCTAACAATTTAATTTAAAATGAACTAGTTTGACGGCACTGATTGCAAAAGACTTTAAAATGTTACAGTTGTATCAGTTTAGTGCTATCTCACATTTAAGGGAAAAAAATGGTTACAAATAACTCATAAAATTTTGGGTAAAAGAAACAAGAGGTTAAAAAAATTGAAGATGTGGGAGTATCAATGATCTACTTAATAGTCTTTGTTTTTCTAAGTTAAAAATTTTCTAAAATCCTATTTTAATTTTGAAATATACATACAAAAAAGGCATTTACTGCACATATTTAAAAATAATAATGAAACAAATACCTGTGCACCTATTATTAAGCTGAATTAAAATAATATTACAATAACTTTCAAGGCCCCGGTGTGCTCCATCTTCATTTCATCCCATCCCTATCTCCA
The DNA here is from genome assembly GCF_002837175.3 of Physeter macrocephalus. NCBI lineage: Eukaryota > Metazoa > Chordata > Mammalia > Artiodactyla > Physeteridae > Physeter > Physeter macrocephalus. The sequence continues at coordinate 61,823,078 of NC_041217.1, forward strand.
CCCAGAGGTTACCATTAATATAAATTTTACTTAAATATTCCCTTGTTTTACTTAGTTTTCAAGGCATTGTTTTTCATATTTGTCCATGCAAATATGTGTAACTGTTAATTCATTTGTTTTTATTACCATATATATTCCAATGTATGATAGAGCATACTTTATTCATTTTCCAGATGATTGACATTCAATTAATTTCTTCTCTCTCTCTCCCTACCTCTCTGTCCTCCCACCTCCCTCTCTAGCTCACACATGCTCACGCTCACACACACACACACACACACACACACACACACACAATCACAAACAATTCTGCTATAAGAATTCTTGTACATGGTGCATATGTGCAAGAGTTTTTCTGGAATCTTGGGGGCACACACATATTCAGTTTTGCTAAGTACTGTCAGACTATTTTCTTAAATGGCTGTAACAATTTGCCCTCAACCATCAATGCACAAGAATTCCCACTATCCATATCAAAGCCAGCATTTGATAGTGGCTGACTTTTTACTTTTGCCATTAGGCAAGTGTGAAATGGTATCTCATTGTGTTAGTACGAATTTCCTTGATAACTTAAGAAATTGAGTGTCTTTTCATACATATCCTTTTCTTTAAAAGACCTATTCTTGACTTTTTTCCATTTTTCTATTGGGTTATTCTTTTTCTTTTTGTTATTATTAATACCTTCTGAATTCTAATTTTTTGTCAGTTATATATGGTGCAAATATCTTTTCCCAATATGTAGCTTGTCTTTGAGTTTTCTTTTTGTTTTCTGATGACCAGAAATACTAAAATTTAATGAAATTAAATTTATCAATTTTTTCATTTACGATTTGTGCTTTTTGTTTCTTAAGGAATTATTCCCTACTCCAAGTGCATAATGATACTCATCTCTATTGTCTTCTAAAATCTTCAAAGTTTTTGCCTTCCACATTAAGTTCTTGATCCACCTAGAACTGACTTTGGCTATCATGTGAGGAAGATGTCCATTTTCATTTTTCCCATATGGATATTTAATTGCCCTAGCACCATTTATTGAGTTATTTCTCTCCTTCCCCCGCAATCTCCAATGATAGCTCTGTTATATAAAAGGTTTCCCTGGATGTATGGGTCTGTTTCTTGGTTTGCTATTCGATTCCATTGGACTTTTTGTCTATTTTTACATCTATACTGTCTTAGTTATTATAACTTTATAATAAGTCTTCATCTGGTAAGGCAAGTCCCCCAGATTTTGGTTTTGAATACATTAAGTTTGGGTTGCCTATTAGACATCCAAGTGAAGGTGTCAAATACATGACTGGCTGAGTCTAGAGTTCAGAGGAGTGTTCCACACTGTAAATAACAATTTGGGGGTCAATAGCATATATATATGGTACGTAAAGTTACAGGTTAGATGAGATCATGAAGGTAGTGAGTGTAAACAAAGGAGAGGAAGCACAGGGACACCATGTCATTAAAAAGTCAAGAAGATGAGGAGAGATGAACAAAGAAGACTGAGAAGGAATGGCCAGCTTGGTAAGAAGAAATGCAGCAGCATCCTTTCCTAGAAGACAGTGAAGAAAAATGTCAAGAACAGAGAGTTATCAGCAGTGTCAAATGTTAAGTCATATAGGGTTAGGACTTCCCTGGTGGCGCAGTGGTTAAGAATCTGCCTTCCAATGCAGGGGACACAGGTTCAATCCCTGGTCCGGGAAGATCCCACATACCACAGAGCAACTAAGCCTGTGTGCTACAACTACTGAGCCTGTGCTCTAGAGCCTGTGAACCACAACTACTGAGCCTGCGTGCCTAGAGCCCGTGCTCCACAACAAGAGAAGCCAGAGCAATGAGAAGCCCACGCACCTCAATGAAGAAGAACAGCCCCCACTCGCCACAACTAGAGAAAGCCCGCACGCAGCAAGACCCAACGCAGCCAAAAAGAAAAGAAATTTAAAAAAAAAAAAAAGTCACATAGGGTTAAAGACTGAGAACTGACCACTACACCACGTAGACCACGTGGAGTCACTGATATCCTTGATGAGAGCAGTTTCAGAGGAGTGGAGAAACGCTAAAGACTTATTATTGTGGTTTCAAGAGAGAATGAGAGCGGAAGAACGGGCAAAAGTGAATACCGGCAACTACGTTGAGGAATTTTACTGCAAAGGGGAGGAGAAAAATGGAGCAGTAACTGGAAAGAGAAGTCGAATCAAGAGAGGGTTTTTCATTAAATGTTGTAGAGGGTGTGGAGAAAGGGAACCCTCCTGCACTGTTGGTGGGAATGTAAATTGATACAGCCACTAAGGAGAACAGTATGGAAGTTCCTTAAAAAACTAAAAATAGAAATACCATATGACCCAGCAATTCCACTACCGGGCATATACCCTGAGAAAACCATAATTCAAAAGGAGACATATACCACAGTGTTCATTGCCGCACTGTTTACAATAGCCAGGACATGGAAGCAATCCAAGTGTCCATCGACAGATGAATGGATAAAGAAGATGTGGCACATATATACAATGGAATATTACTCAGCCATAAAACGGAACGAAACTGAGTTATTTGTAGTGAGGTGGATGGACCTGGATTCTGTCATACAGAGTGAAGTTAAGTCAGAAAGAGAAAAACAAATACCGTATGCTAATGCACATATATGGAATATAAAAAAATGGTACTGATGAACCTAGTGGCAGGGCAGGAATAAAGACGCAGATGTAGAGCACGGACTTGAGGACACAGGGGAGGACAGGGAAGCTGGGACAAAGTGAGAGAGTAGCACTGACATATATACACTACCAAATGTAAAATAGATGGCTAGTGGGAAGCTGCTGCATAGCACAGGGAGATCAGCTCAATGCTTTGTGACAACCTAGAGGGGAGGAATAGGGAGGGTGGGAGGGAGGCTCAAGAAGGAGGGGATATGGGGATATATGTATACTTACAGCTGATTCACTTTGTTGCACAACAGAAACTAACAACATTGTAAAGCTTATACTCCAATAAAGATATAAAAAAAAAAAAGAGAGGGTTTTTTGTTTTTTGTTTTTGATGGGGAGGGTATGCTGTTTTAAAGTGGGAGAAATAATAATATCTTTCCAGGCTGATAGGGATCATCCAACAAAGGGAAAAACTAATGAAACAGAAAGGCGAAGAGAGAATTGCTGGAGTGATGGAAGCAAGTGACTAAGTAGAGGAGTTGGCCTTATATCTAAGAGTGTGGAACATTCACCCTGAGCATCAAGACAGTAAATGGGCCCAGTTATAGCTATGTGGGTTTATGTAGTGGCTGGAACTTATGGAAGTTCTTTCTCTATTTTTAGTTTTTATTGAGATATGACTTACATGTGAAAGCATGCATAGGTTTTAAGTGCACTGCCCCATGAATTTTGTCAAATGTATATACTCAGCAACCACCATCTTAAACAAGATATAGAACATCTCTAAAGTTCCCTCTAGACTTTATTTTTTTGACTCATTCTATTTTCCAGTGAAAAAGTCAGCAAGATTGTCACCAGCTGAGAGGAAGGATGGGGAAGAGGTTTTGGGGATCTGAGGACAGAAAAGGAGGTACGAGACATTTTAAGAGAACAGAAGAGTGAACGGACTAGAAAAATGAATGTGACTGCTCAGCAGCACTAAGGGCCCTCTTGAGGTTAATGATCACGAAGGTAAAGGGAGATCGTTCAGGACAGCTGAGTGTTCTCCAGTCATGGGTGCAGGCAAAGGTTAGGTAGAAAGCTGAATTTAATGAGGGCTGGGGTTTTACCAAGAGAAAACAACAAAGTGAGAGAGGGGTAAGGGGGTTGAAAGTGTATGTAAGGAAACAATGATAATGCTAGACAAAAAGAATTTTAATTGAGGATGAAAGTAAGTGAGGCCCTGGGGGGTGGAGGGGGGGTTAGAGACAATGAAAAGGTAGATCAATGGATTAGATCTCCTAGTGGGATGGGATGATTATGGAAATCGGTGTGTTATAAGAAGTGAGCTGGAAAGTTAAGAGATAGGATACTTGAAATTGGAATTACTGGAGGTGCACAGAGAGGGGGTTATAGATATTTATAATGACCAGTTTTAAGATATAACCATGGCTGAGGTCAGGTGGAGGGCAAGAAGGTTAGAAGAAAGGAGGACAACAGATGGAAAAGTAACGTATGGAATGGATTACCCGTATGAATATGGAAATCACCAAAAATTATGACAGGTGTAGTGTATGGTGCAAGGATGCTGAGCAGCATTCACACCTGTGATTCCATCACTTAAGCAATTTTAAAGGCATGGGTTTATTTATTTACTTAAGTCTTACAAGGTTTCTATCAAATGTCAGTTATAAGTGTATCAAGTTTAAGAAAAACATTTTGATAAACTAGGAAATAAGGATGACTTTATATTTTATTTCATATTCATTACTTTCATTCTGTTCTCCATAATTTTCCTGGGAATGAAGTACCCAATATTAAACACCTACTCTACTTATGTGGTGGTAAGCTGCTATTCTGTGAAAAAAGATGTACTTTGTAAAATTATGAAAGGTGAATGAAAGGTGAGTACTTATTTTCCTTTCCTTATTGTTTCAGATTAGGGGGAAAACTTAAAAGTGACTCACTTTGATTAAACTGCTTCATAAGAACTTATTCTCTACCCACTTTTATTTGGAACTCACCATGTTCACTGAAATATTATTTTCTTGTAGGTGTCTGCTACATGCACACCACTTGAACTCAGAAGATGTTCGTGTGTGTGTAGGCGGTGGGTGGGTGTTGTACTGTGGTCAGAGAAGGCAGTCTCTTTGTGCTTCTTTTGAAGGAATTTGTTGAGATTTTCTTTGCATCCTAATACATAGTCAATTATAGTGAATGTCTCATGGGGAGTGGAAAAGAATATTGTCACAGGTTGCATTTCTCCGGGAAACCAACTCTGAGGTGGAGATTTGCATGCAGGAAGTTCGTTGGGGAGTGGCTTCAGGGAAGTTTACTGTGGGGAAGTGAGGAAAACAGGACTAGGCAGAGAGAGAAGTTGAAGTTCAATGCAGTTACAGCAGTTGCCCCAGATCATCCTACAAGAAGCTCTGAAGCTTCAGAGTTGTCCTCAGTTGAAGTAAAGGGGTCAGACCTTTATCTCTCTAAATTGACAAGTCACTGGACATATGCCATTCCAGGGAAGGGGGCATGTCCTTGGGCAGATGACTTTCTTTGGCAGAGAGAAATTTCTGGAGAGGGACTTATTGTATTACAGTCAGCAGCCAACACTTCCAGAGCTGGGAAATGGGCATTGCAGTCCTGAAGGGCAGAGGGGAATCTGAGTGGCCCTTCACAGCATCTACTAATTACATACATACAAACATACACACACAGACATGCACACATGCACATGCATATGTGATACATGCAGTATATACAGCATATATGACAAATATGGCATTGCAGACTATTGCAATCTGATTACCATTCTTTTTAGGTAACTAATTTTTTCTGGAAGGTTTTGTATTATCTCTCTATCTAGGCATTGGTCATTTACTGGTCATTCTGCTCTGTACTCAACAGTCCAATCCTATTTGGAGATACACACTTCAGTCTGTTATTTCTTTTATTGTTTTCTCTCCTCCATTTTATTTCTTCTTTCCTTTAGCTGTTTCTATGTAAAAGATATTGAAACTTCTGGTTCTATCTTCCCTCTCTCTTTTCTTTTTATCTTTCTTTTTTCTTTCTTTTTTTTTGCAGTACGCGGCCCTCTCACTGTCGTGGCCTCTCCCGTTGCGGAGCACAGGCTCCGGACGCGCAGGCTCAGCGGCCATGGCTCACGGGCCCAGCCGCTTCACGGCATGTGGAATCTTCCCGGACTGGGGCATGAACCTGTGTCCCCTGCATCGGCAGGCGGACTCTCAACCACTGCGCCACCAGGAAAGCCCCTCTCTTTTCTTTTATACTTTCCATCTAATTGTCTTTTTGTGTTATATTCTGGGAGAATTCCTCCATTTGATCTGTCACCTCACTAATTTGTTTTTATAACTAGGTCCACTGCACAATTCTACTCATTTGCTGAGTATTTTTAATATTTCAAGAATTATATTTTAAGTTTTTCATATCTATAATTATTTTTATGAATCCAATATTCTCTTTCTGGGGATACTGACTATATTATTTTAAAGCCTTTTGTTAGCTCTATTAATTTGCTTTCCTTAGGTACTGATTCTGTTTGTTGTGTTTGGTGTCTTCTTTATGGTATGGGTTAACTTCAAATGGTTGGTAATTCCTGGCTCTTTATCTTTGTTTGGAATTTTCTGTTTACCTGTAATAGAGGTCAGGGACATACTGACAGGCAAGGTATGCTGGTTGTTTTTCTTAAGGAAGTGGGGCTTCCCATTTTTTCCTGGGTGTCACTAGCTACCTACCCACCACATTGCCTCTAGCTAAAGCCCCACATTCCCGGCCTTGGGCTGTAGTTAACAGCATCAGCTGTCCTCTACTCAGCATAAGCAAGCAAAGGGGAAAGGGCTGATTTATTCTGCTGCCCTTTATGCAGTCTCCTCACTCATCACCCTGCTGACGGCTCCAGGTCCCTCCTCAGCATTGCATCCACTGTGGCTGATGTGCAGCCAGACTCCCTGCCCCTTCTGAGCAATCCTCTCCTGCATGCTTTAGAATATACTTCTCTTTAACAGTCCAATCCTACCTGCTTTTTGCCTTTCAAAGTTAATGGTCTGCTAATGGTAGGCACTCTTTCTTGTTTTCCAGAGTGGCTGGAGATTTACTCTTTAAAATAAAACAAGATAAAATATATCTCCCATAATTTCTAAGGATTAGAAAAGCAGGGAATGATGGGCACATATGGTTATCTGCCACACTGATGAAAACTCATCTTACTGACATTTCCATTTCCCCAAACTCAGTAAGTTACCTTCAATTCATATTAGCTGCTATCATTTTGTGTCTAAAAATTGAATTCCTTCCAGAGTAATCCTTCATTTCCCACTGCTCCTATAGGAATTTATGCTCCTATTGTAACCCCTGAATTGCAATTCATATAGTTTTTCTGTGTGGCTATTTCAGTAAGTTTCCATTAGACTCTCAACCCTTTAACACAATATAAAACTTCCTTAATAGTCTATGCCTTATTATGAGCACACATAAAACGTTTGCTAAATATTTTTTGACTGACATAAAATGACAAACTTCTATTTAAGGAGCCAGGATGGAGCAGAATGAAGAATAAGGGCTGTGAAGGAAGGCTCTCTGGATTTGAATTTGACCTCTGTCACTTACTAGTTGTGTGGCCATGCCACGTTGCTTAACCTTTCTGCCTGTTGTAAGGTTTTCATTTGCAAAACAGGGATAAAAATAGGACTTAACTAGACTTAACTATGATGTTGTTGTGAGAATTAGAGTAAGTAAAAGTATTTAGAGCAGTGTCTGTCATATGGTGAACAATCAATAGATAATGGCTATTAGTTTTATTAATGTAGACTTAGAATTAAAAGGAAAGTAAGATGAGAGTTCTTAAAGAGATAAAGAACGGTATATTTTGATATATGTCGAAGATGATCCAACCAAATAGTCATGTATCTTTTAATAAATATATAACATTTTTCAAGAATATTAATGATAGTTTTAGAATAAAGGTAAAAGTTTAAATAATCAAGTAATAAGACATTCAGATTCGATAATACTAATCTATAAACAAACCTCAGAAAATATGAAGTAGTTTTACATGTATAATGTATTTTGTTTAGGTAAATGATAATGATAAAGAATAGAACAACAAGTATTTTCTTACCTCTGTTGTTAAAATTTAGGCTTTCATTTTGGATCATCTGCTTTAAAAAGGTAATACATTTGCTTTGGTTTTGACCATTGTAAAATATCAAATATGCCTATATAAGTAAAAAAATACTGAAATGTTTAAAGCCTAGAAAAATCCTCCATGGATCATCTCCCCCCTTCCTTTCCTGGCAGATTTTCCCTAATTATTCCCAATAGATCCATGCTCCTCTGGCTCCTTGTATTGTATGGTGAAAGTCATCCTACTGTGCACAGACCCACTCCCATTACGAAGCAGAGAGGAGTACTGGGTAGATAAAAGCAACAAAAGTACCAAAGATGCAATTTAAATTTAATATGAGAAATAATTTTGAAGTTACCACAATATTAATAAGTGAGGGGTTATGCTGAGAAAATAAGACTCTTTAAAGAGCAATATTTATTTGTACTTAAAAGGTCAGAAGCCTTTCAAACTCTACCAAATTCCTGGCATACCCATCCCCCACTACAACCTTGCCTTCTCAGTTCCGTCAAGTCAAATGCTTGGTTATTGAACAGCTCATTTTAAGTACTAAAAATTCTGCTCGGGTAATCCTGTAGGGGGAGGAAGAAATCTGGCTTAGAGAATGACCTCTAAATCTAAGACATGGAGGAAAAAAATGCACTAAGTAGAATGGTAATTAGCAGGACACTGAAAACAAAGATGAGAAAGTTTATATAGCTATTCTATTACTGTGTGCATTATAAAGAATATTATTGTTTACTGAATAATAGGTCTATCAGACCGATAAAATATGTCTGGACAAAGAAAACAAACTGCTTCCTTGGAAAGCTATTCTGTTTCAGTTCTCCATGATACAGGAGAGATATGCAAGAATGAAAATGACCTTCCATTTAAGAAATGAATTAAATTTGGAAGAGATTTGTAAAATTTACTGATTATGGAAATTTGAAGAAAGACAACTTTGTGATCAACCTTAGAATATATTTACATAATGAGTGACACATGGTACAGAATCACACCTGGTCATTAGCCTAATTTTGGGAAAATTCTAAGTAAAAGGAAAAGATGTCTTGCCTAATCTATAGGATAACCATGTTAGCAGTGATACAGATAAGTGAATAAATCTTAACAGAGGAACTAGCATGGCTCCAGTCTTAGCAATCCTAAAGGAGCTGTGAAACAAAACAAAAAATCATGTCACAATCATTGCCTTCATTTTATAGGCAACAAGGGTAACAGAATTTAATATCAAAGGCCAATGAAGCAACCACTATAATTAAAACAGTAAACATTCATGTTTCTAGCCATTACTGGTACCCCTTGGCAGAGTCCTATAATATTAAAAAATACATGCTAAGTCTTCTTCTTGACTCCTCTGGTACTCCAAAAATATTTTACCAAAGCTTATCCTCCAACCATTTTTCCCAGTTACATGCAACTTTGTATTAACTAATGCAGTTACAGTTTTATATTTCTGGGAGAAGAGCAATATCAAACTAATTCACAACTAAAAGAAGATAATGAAACACTGGAAGGAATTGGAAGTAGGAAAGGAAACGAGAGAAGAGATCCAACGGCTACTTTCTGTAAGTCTAAGGATCCTTCTAGAACCTACGCATAGGATTCAGAAAGAGGAACTACAAAATTGAACTCAACTACTTATGTATTAGTTTCATTGAATGAGCTACTGGAGAATTCACAGTAAATACTCTTATCTTGTTAGCTCTGGAGACCGCATGAATTATTTATATGAGGAATCATTAAAATCTGGCTTGTGAACTCTGACAAGCTTCACATCTCACCTTTAATTAAGTAGAAATTAGCTGTAATGTAAATTTATAGAACCTGAAGACGGTCATAATTAAATGTAATTTCAGGTGAAACATTTAGACAATTCAATCCTATCTTTTCCACTAGGTTTCAGCAGACCACATGTCATAGTAATCACTGCCTCTTAATGAGCTGTTTGCTACTGCAGTCAGTAATAGGCTCTGGCTGAAATAAACTCTCATTTGACAGAGGTATTATTTTTAAATGTAAAATGATGATCCCCTGGTTCTACTCTTTTTAAATTGTTGGGCAAATCTTTTTGCTTGCTTTTTATGTGAATTACTTCGCATTTTGGCAAAAACCACAAGGACTTGCTTATGGAAGTAAAGTCTGAGAACATAAACATTAGTATAGAGGAAAATGAAATTCCTTTTGGTAAACATTTTCCTAGTGCTTTTCTGTTGTTCCCAAACACTGCATTATAGGGGATTTAACCTTTGAAGTACAGGCATTACCGGGAGATATTGTGGGTTTGATTCCAGACCACCACAATAGAATGAGTATCACAATAAAGCGAGTCACATGAATTTTTTGATTTCCCAGTGGACATAAAAGTTATGTTTACAATATACTGTAGTCTATTAAGTGTACAATAGCATCGTGTCTAAAAAAATGAACATACCTTAATTAAAAAATAATCTATTGCCAAAAATGCTAGCCACTATCTGAGCCTTCAGCAAGCTGTAATAGTAACATCAAAGATCACTGGTTACAGATCACTATAACAAACGTAACAGTAATGAAACATATGAAATATTGAGAGAATTGCCAAAATGTAACAGAGAGACAAGAAGTGAGCCAATGCTATTGGAAAAATGGTGCTGTTAGACTTGCTTGTGGCACAGTTGCCACAAATCTTTGGTTTGTTAAAACTAACAAAAAAAACCCCCACAATGTTAGCAAAGTACAATAAAGTGAAGCACGATAAAACAAGGTATGCCTGTATAGACACATAACTACTGAGAAACTTGAGAGCCATTCTCAGTCTCCCCCCTACAAAAAAAGTGTCCTGCACAGTCTACCACACCCTGATAAAATAACTGCCGCTCAATCTTTCTCTACTTTCCTAAAGAAACGTACAGCTCTATACTCAGAAACCCCTCTAAAGGAATAAAATAATGAAATAGCTGGGACCCATTCCTGGCATCTCTAACACCCAATTCCTTGCCATATCCCGTCATTACAAATGCTGAAATATGGCCTATATCAGTCTACTTTCTATCTTCACTCTGCCACCACATTCTCGTACCTAGACTATTGGTTCCTTCCTGGTTTATCTAGTCTCCTAGATTCCACTGCTGTTGATAAATATATTCTCCACAAAATAGTCAGGGTGGCCTTTATAAATCATAAGTTGAGTTATACCATTTTCCTACCTTACACCCTCTGATGCTTTCCCTCTTCAGAGAAAATCCAAAAATTTTAACCTAAGCTATACAGTCCTGCATGATCTGATCTCTGCTTACCTCTCCACCCTCACCTGAAATGGTCTAGTCACAATGACCTCTTCCAATTTTTCAAAGCCACCAAGCTCTTTCCTACTTGAAGCATGAAAACACATATTCTTTCAATATTCTGGCTCAGAAATTCTTCTCCCTCGTCTCAAGAAGTTTATGTTCTTTACAAACGGTTCAGAATAAGCAACGTAAATCAGCTGTGGTAGATTCTGCAGAGTGGCTCTCGCAAGCCTTCATTCTGTCCGCCTTCTAGCTGCAAGTTAGAAATCTAAAAACTACATTCTCCAGACACCCTTCTGGCTAGCGTTCTTGATGCAAATTATGTTCCACCAGTGAGATCTGGAAGGCAGAAGTGAGCAGAGGCCATCTTTCTGCTGATGGTGCCACAGGCAGACAAGGTAGGAGACGAGTGTTTCGAGGCAGCTGTGGTAGCCAGACTCAGTGCCTGAGTCACCAGATTCCTGGGAATGAGAGTCAGTGATGGTGGCAGCAGTGGAGGCAGTAGCAGCAGCAACTTCTGGCTTCTAGAGGCAGAAATGCCCTTAAAATCAAGAACTCCAACGGCAGCTCCTGACTCGGGCCTTGCAGCCCTCCTAATGAGTTTGTAAACCTCTTCCCTTTATTAAATCCCTTTTTAAAAAATCCCTAGGCTGGTTTGTTTCCTGCTCTGAACTTTCAGTGATACTTTGAGGTTCCATCTCTCTTCCTCATCTCTACACAAAAGGACAATCCCTGCTGCTACTTAGTAAGTACCTTCTTGCCATCTGGCTTTTACCACCACTCTCTTGAAACTGCTCTCTCAAAAGTCACCTATAATAATTTGTCTTCTTGCTGAAATCTCTTATATAGCAGCAAAGTTATAAAAGTACCATCAGAAGTAGCATCTTAGTATGGGTATACTTCAATTTATAAAATAGGACAGAGAGTTTATAAAATTTAAGATTACTGATCCCAGAAGCAACATATATCTCAACAGTTAGTGGAAATATCTTGGTGTCTTAAAGGCTTAGGTTCAGCCTACTAGACTGAATTAAGTGAAATAATGCCCATAAAATGTCTAATGCTGTCTGGCCAACTTGGAGGCACACAGCAGTAGATAAACTCATCTTCATACTGTTAAAAATAAACTTAAAACTATAGCTAACCATGAGGCACTCACATAGTCTTTTCATTTTAAAAAGCAGGTAGTATTTCCTATGAATCTCACAACTCCCTATTGTGCTGACAATGCAGATGGTTTTCACCTCTTGTAGATATGGATAACCGGGTTCTATGGACAGTCTTAGATCCAGCACTAAAGAAAGGGTATAGTCAAAGATCCAACCACTTTGGGCAAACTCTTTTCAAAAGGCTAATTTCCTAAACTGCCCCAGGTCCACTATAATTCCCTTTAGAGTTGCTATGAGCAGCTAAGATTCCAGACTGAGGTTAGTAGCACTTCCGAAACCATCTAACTGCCTCCTGTAATTACCAAGAGCAGCTCAGTCCAACAGAAATATAACAGGAGCCACATTAAAAAGTAAAAACAAACAAGTGAAATTAATTTTAATAATATAATTTATTTAACCCTATATATCCAAAATATTATCATTCCAATGAGTAATTAATATAAAAATTATTAATGAGCTGTTTTACATTATTTCATACTACATCTTCAAAGTCCTGGGTGTATATCACCTGTACAACACATCTCAATTTGAACCAGTCATATTTCAAGTGCTTGAGAGCTGTAAGTGCCTAGTGGCCATCATGTTGGATAATGGAGACCTAGAGACTGGTAGCTCTCTTTTTTGACAGAGGGTAACTTCTCAGCAACATTCTACTTAAAAGCTGAGCCACGACTGCTAATATCTATAGTATTAACCTTTCTGACCTAAAGGAGACCTTAGTCTACACAGGACCATAACCTTTAGGGCAATCTAGCCATGCTACTCACACTGCCATCATAGGCTATAATCTAATCTTATCTATCTATCTATCTACCTATCAATTAATCATGTCTGTTGCCCACTTTTCCTCCACAGCTAACATTACAAATGTACACCATTATTCTCAAGCCTGTATCCTTAGCTACATCTTTTCTCTCAGCAGACAACTTTGTTTCCTGCTTCACAGAGAAAATTGAGATTATCAAGAATCATCTCCTTAAAATTCCTATACCCACAGTTTTATATATATATATATATATATACACACACACACACACACACACATATATATGTATATATTTTATCCTCTCGTCTCCTATTCAGTGTCAAAAGAAGAAGTATTTCTTTTCCTTTTAATAATTAACCCTCCTTGGCCACTCTAAGTCAGGAAATTTGCTCCATTACAATTTCAATGTTTCTCTTTCCAATAGCTTCTTTCCTGCCTCCTATATAAATGCTCAAGTCTCTCCCATCACACACACACACACACACACACACACACACACACACACACAGATCTTTAATTACTCCCCCATCTCTTCCCTTCCCTTTTTAGAAGTCTTAATAATCTCTACTCCCATTTACTCTTTAAACTTGTGCCCCACAACTCTACTTAAACTGCTTTGGCAAAGGACACCAATAATCTAATTGGTCATAGAATCTCTGCATTCGTGACTTCTCTCCAGCTTTTAGCACTGTGGACCATTCCCTTATTCCTGAAGCTCTCCCTTTACTCAGCCCACGTGACACCACAGCCCAGGTTCTCCTCCTGACTGTTCCTCCTCAGCCTCCTTTATTTACACATTCCTCCCGCCAAGAGTTCTCTTTGCCCTCTTCTTATCTTTTGGCTCTCCCTGGGCAATCTATTCACTACTAATCATGTATTTTCAGAGGACTCTTTAATCCCTAAATTCAGCCCAGTCCTCTTTCCTAAATTCCAAACTGGAATGTACAACTGTCTAACCAACATCACCTCGTTATCCCACAGGACTCTTATACTCAATTTGTCCAAAACTAATCTCATTATCTCCCCCGCCCCACCAATCCTCCTCCTCCTAAATTCCCTCTCTTCATGAATAGCACCACCACTCAACCAAGTTATCTAGGCCAAAAGTGTGGGAGTCATCCTAAGACTCCTCTCTCTCTCCCCCTTGGGCCCCATAGCCAATCCATGTCAATCACATGGATTTATTTCTTTAACAAAGCATCCTTTCCTTAACTTTCCTAGTCTACCCCAACTGCCACAGTTCACCCTCTCATCTTGTGATGAGACCACCATAGTGGTCTCCTAACAAGCAAGCTTGCCTCTACCATCAAAAATTCCACTTATTTGTTCACACATCTGTTTTACTATTGTAATCTGTAAACTCCTTAAGGACAAGGACTATGACCTTTTCATATCCAACCCACAGAGAATGCTCATAAAAGAACCACTGATTGGGGACCTTCCTGGTGGTCCAGTGGTTAAGACTCCATACTCCCAATGCAGGGGGCCCGTGTTCAATCCCTGGTCAGGGAACTAGATCCCGCATGCTGCAACTAAGACCCCACATACCTCAACTAAAAGATCCTGCATGCCGCAACTAAGACCCAGCACAGCCAAATAAATAAATAAATATTAAAAAAAAAAAGAATCACTGAGTAATAGTAGTAATGATTTAGTGCAAGAGAGAATAAACGAATGAAATCACTAACATGCCCAAATTTATACACTTCATTAACCTGGTTAATGATAGGCAGTGAAATTAGGTCTCTTGGTTACCAATAGTTCAGCTCCCTTTGGCTAAATTACACTCTTCAGAAGTGCCTATTTTAAGGAACCCTGAAGCAGATCCTTTTGAAATGCAAGTAATCACCCTTCATTTATCTATTTTGTGAACTGATAGTTTTGTATATCAGAATTTTTCAAACTAGGGCACACCTATCTGAGAATGGAATCAAAAACCATAAGCACTGATCCCAAAGCTCTGATAGTGACTTGGTCTGTGACCTTGATTGAGGATAATATTACTGTTTTATCACAGATATGAAACACCATGTGGTGAATATAAAATGAGATGGGAGCAATCCACCAGCGTGGCATTAGATTTATAAGTGCAAGCTTATAAGTGACTTTTCCAGTGAGGATATAAAGACATGCCTAATTCCCTGAAGAAATATTGAATCTAATGGTGAATATACATAGCATAGAAAAGACCAACTCACTGTAAACATTAGAGTTCACATTACAGTAAATGATCTTTCATTTTATTTGTTTAACTTCTCTAATACTTATTTTTAAGATATATACTCCTCCATTGCTCTATAATGCAATAACTCACATTCTTAAATATGATCTTGAGGCAAGATCCTCATTTAAAAATGAAACAATAAACTCTGTTTACCATAGTTGCAATATCAACATTTACTTGGTTATATATTTTAAAACCACTCATTTGTGTACAGAATATACTGAATTATTCTATTAATGAGAATATTTCAAAATCAGACTATCCCTTTATCTAGATAATTCAGATTCAAGTTGTTGCCCTCAGAAGTATCTTGTTTTCCTCCCCCAAGTCTTTATTGTACAAAGACTTTTTTTCTCATCTTTAGTCTTTAACTATAATAGCTTTTTTGGAAAGAAAATTTTTTCTTCAGGAGTTATATTCTAAAAGATAACTTCATTCTCCCCCAAAATTCATTTTCTCTTCCCAGGATTACTGTAAACTATCATCTTGAAATACAAAATTTACATTGTTAAAAAGAAAAAAAAATCCTCATTCTCTTTTCTTTGCCAAAGAAATATTAAACATGCATTATAGAAATTTTATTTTGTCTTATAATCTGGAATGAAGCAATCTTTTTTTTTTTTTTTTTTTTTTTTTTGCGCTACGCGGGCCTCTCACTGT
>NC_041217.1:61839024-61850398 GCF_002837175.3 Physeter macrocephalus
CGGGCCCAGCCGCTCCGCGGCATGTGGGATCTTCCCGGACCGGGGCACGAACCCGCGTCCCCTGCATCGGCAGGCGGACTCTCAACCACTGCACCACCAGGGAAGCCCCAGCAATCTTTTTTTTTTAAACAAATAACTTTGAACTTTAGTCTGTAGAGTATTTTAGAAAACGCCAGAAAAAATAACTTCAAAACTGTCATTGGATAGTAACTGGAATAAATGCTGGTCATCTGCAACCTTGGTCTTCTGCTAGCACTCAAACCCATGTCCCAAAACAATTATCTTTCACTAATTCCCCAACCCCCCATCCCGGACAATGCTAATGCCATTTCTCTTCTTTCATTCCTAGTGGCATCACTATCTTTCCAAATGTTCACGTTAGATAATTTAGAGCTATTTCTAACAATTTCATCATTACCCACAACCAACTGGTCACTACCTAATTTGCTAATCTCATTTGTTAATCTGCCCCTCCATTTATTCAACGATTATTTATTTATACCTATAATATGTGAAGTACTGGTGCTAAAGTAAGGAAATAAAGATTAATAAGACATTTTCACTCTAAGAGATCACAGTCTTAAAGGAAGTCAGACAGGTTAATAAACAACTAGTGATGTGTCAAGAATTGTTTAACCACCAGCTATCAAAAAACAAACTGATTTGTATTGTTTGCCCATTTCCATCGTGTAAATATGCCCACTGGGACAGAACATGGAGTTGGGAAGTGATGCTAAAACTGTATCTTTGCAAGCTCGTGCAAATGACTCCAACACACCACTATAAAACCCCTCATAGTGTGACAGATTCTTCCCTGACTCAAACACCTTTGATAGCTCCCCACTCCATACAAAATAAGTTCAGTTATAAGGCGTGGTAATTCAAGGTGCTTCAACTTTGCCCTGAGGTCCTCTTTTAGTCTCATCACTTCATACATATCTGTATAATGTATGCTTTAGAAAATATTTAGAAATGAAAAAGGCTAATGAAAGAGAAGCAAATATTTGTGCATGGACCCAGGATATAAAAGAGGACATACATATTTGCCATAATAGTAAAGAGTTCGTTTGAATCTTCTCTAGGAATTTCATTTTTTTTAAGTAATCAAAAACCATATTCCATGAATTATGAAATAAAAGTATTTCTAAAAATATGCAAAAAATACACCAACAAACTGAATTTCTAAAGGTGTGAAGATGAAGCCTGGGCAATATAGATAGGAGACCAACCAGAATTTACACTGGAGAATCTCAGTAAAATTAGAATATTTCTACTGCATGAGGGAAGAGTTGTGACCACGTCTCCAGCTATTGCTTTTAGAAGACACTTTACCGGGTGCAAAGTGAAACCTGGGACTTGTACAAATAATAAAATGTCACCACAAACAGGACCCCAGGCTCTAGACATCATTTTGCAGCTCTTTTTGGAGGAGCTTCATGAGAACCCACAGAACGGGGATCTGAATACTTTATTGCTCTGTGGGTTTGGATATGTGCAATATATTTCTTACTTATTTCAGAGGTTTTATTGATTCCATACCCTATGTGGTGAGTGAATTCATTCAAAGACCTAAAGGTACATTTTGTAACAAGTTCATCTTGAAGAGTACACTAGAATAAAACAAGATTCAAGGACAAATGTTCTATGGGTACTTAGAGTTTTTGTTCTGTTTTGTTTGAATGTGTGTGTTCTATCTCAGGCAAGGATAAGTATTTGATCACATGTGTTTTTAAAAAAAACATTCCAGACTAAAACTATACAGTCATGCTTCATGCTACAGAGCTTTGGTGACTTTATTCTTCCAATAGTTTCTATGCAACAAATGACGGGAAATAAATCCAGGCCCTGCCTGTGGGTTCCTGGGCCTGTCTCATTATGGGCTTACCTCCATTCAAGTGAATGTCCAGGTTATTCTCCTTAAACTCCACAAGAAGTGCACCTGGCTTGGCTAAGAGGTGAAGCACACCCCTCTGTACTTGCCCGGGGACATAGAATAACCACATTCCAGTTATTTTCCAGGGAGTTTAACCTTGAACTTGGTGCCACTCAGTATTACCAAAATACCTACTTAAAGAAGAAAATGGGGCTTCCCTGGTGGCGCAGTGGTTGAGAATCCGCCTGCTGATGCAGGGGACACGGGTTCATGCCCTGGTCCGGGAAGATCCCACATGCCGTGGAGCGGCTAGGCCAGTGAGCCATGGCCGCTGAGCCTGCGCGTCCAGAGCCTGTGCTCCGCAACGGGAGAGGCCACAACAGTGAGAGGCCCGCGTACCAGAAAAAAAAAAAAAAAAAAAAAAAAAAAAAAAGAAGAAGAAAATGTATAGAGATAGCTTCAAGAAAATACAAACAACATATCCTTCCTTTTAGAACTCTATCCCTATACTGCACCACATCCTACAGTATAGGAATAGAAATCACGCTGATTTCTCATACAATTGTTGCCCACTGGGTGATACCATCAGCTTCCACATAATGCCTTCTTCTGGGATCCATGAAGGAATTTCCTCCTAGGTATCAGGAAAAGTTAGGATTTTTTTTTTAAGAAACTAGTTTATCTCATGGACACTGCCAGTCATATAATTTGATTGCCTGGACGTCTAAAAACTAAGAGCCACATTGTGGCGCCCTGTAACAAAAGTACAGGATTTCGTGGCATGGATTTTATCATGTGTAGTCTCATTTCCTCATTTTAATTTACCTTATCATCTTGCATAAATGCTCCTAAACTACCTTAAATCATAACTGGAAAAAAGGAAATTTAAAATAAATAAATAAATAAATGTATTAATGCCAATGTTGTATACTTTTTAAAAGATAGTGTTAACTTATAATAAACTATCTGTTTATATATAATTGCAACTATTATATTGATATGTAACTGCAGGCATTCTTGTTGCAGGCACTCAAACAATGTATGTTTAAAAAAAATCACAAAACTTCCATTCATGTGCTAAATATCTCACTTTTTGAAAGATTTATTTACTTTTATAAAACTAAACTCATAAAATACTTGTATGACCATTTGCTTGATTTATTCAACAAGCTGCATCAAAAGGAGTCCTATATTTAAATCAATGTTGTGGTACATCAGCTCATGTAACTCAGCCATTTTCAAAACATAATCATTTATATATTTGATTCTGCTTTTAAAACATGATAAAAAGCTGGTTTTGAAAGGCAACAAATAGTATATACAGTGTGTTTACCAAATAGAATTCTCTGCATAAAGGGGAAAAAACTTCAAAGACAAATTATTGCTTTGGCACACAGCCATTCATTCTTAGTTAAAATTCATGTGTAAGTTGTTTTGTGTATTGTTTGTACAACCCAAAGACTCAAATGTGACAAGACCATAACAGAACTAGGCACTGTATGCTGGAAAGTCAAATAGATGAATGCTGCTCACTGTAATGCCTATTGTTTACTATCTCCTCAGGTTAATTAGTGTTCTAAATATTACATAACTCTCGTGTATATTGACGCACTTCAGGAACCAACATAAGCCCTGCTATTCAAAGAAAATACTTTACAAAGGAAACCATGTAATCATTTAAGTCGAAGTCTATTAAGCTACTACTGTGGTTTTAGAAAGGAGAAGACAAAAGTTGTAAATGAATAAATACCTTTTATCTTCTGACCCAGTAATTTCACCTGTAGGAATTTACTCTAAGGTCATAATAAAAACCTGTGCAAACATTTATTTATAAATCTGATCTCTACGATGCCCTTGACATAAGAATAAATCAACAGTAGGGGAATGGTTAACTAATCCATATGCTGGAATATTATGCAATTCTTAATAACCAGGTTATGGAAGTATATTTAATGACATTAGAAAAGATCACAACTTATTTTTTAATTAAATAAGGAAGCTACATAATTGTAATTATATGATCGTAATTTTTTATAATATGCATAAAAATGGTTTGAGGCCAAAATGTGTTTATTTCTGGAAAGTAGAGAAACAACAGTAGTTTTTAAATTTTTTTATAGTTGGCTCTTGGTTCTTTTACATAATTTTCCTTATTTTTGTGTTTTTTTTGGGGGGTGGGGGTAATAAACATGAACTACTTCAGTAATTCAGAAAAAAAGCGATAAAAATTACATTAAAAATGATTCATTTCTCTAGTTGCAGAACAGAGATGTCTTCAATCTTAGTGTGCCTGATTTCACTTGTGAGGAATTATATTGAAGTAGATTTGGGGCCTGGGGAGAGAGGCAATATAAAAAAGTAGGCCAGGAAGACTCACACCAAATAACATCTGGCACTTACATTTCACAGGAAGGAAGCAAGTGACTATTTCTACCAAAATAACCAGAAAAATGAGTCCTATCTGGATACTTTAATATTGGCAATCAAAGTTTGAAGTGCACATAATCTCCTAGATTAGTGTGTTCTCTATTTGGGGAAACAAGGGAAATCAACAATGGACTCTGGTAATGAACATGAGTTTCTTGGTTGCCATTATAGCCTGGGGACTCAGTCATTGCTTGTTGATAATTCCTAATGGTCCACTTTTGAATTCCATCAAAAAAAGAAAGGAAAAATTTTATAAAGTTTAGAGTAAGTTTATGCATAATTCTTGACCCTGAAATGTGATACCCATAGGATTTGAGTCTATCAGGAAAACTGCATCTGCTCCTCAAAGCTAGACATCTCAAGTAAGAGCAAAAGTTAGAAAAAGACTGGATAACTCAGATGACTGAAAATGTGTTATAAAGGCCTTTGCTTTTAAGCCTAAATTAAGTGAAGCCAGAAGTAGAAGGTATTCACATACAACTCAACCAGTCTGGTATCTGTTAAAATGAGTAAGCTAAAGTCTATTCCCATTGATCAGGTAGAGAAATCAGAAAAACAAACAAAAAAAAGACATCTCACACCTTCAATTATTCACAGAAATTGACTTAAATCTATGTTTACATCTTAGTGTTGTTTTAATATTGCAGACGAATGAAGCATTGAACAAAATTTAAATCTTTTGTCCTTTTATGAAACGAATAACGTCATTGACAGACATTTGTTGAAAGTCTGTTAAAGACTTGGCACTTGAAGTGTCATCTGTAGACCAACTGTACCACATCACTTGAGAATGTCATAAATAGAGAATTTCAGGCCCCATCCTACACTGACTGAATCACAACCTACAGTTCAACAAGATCCCAAGGGGTTTCCTATGTTCATGAAAGTTGGAGAAATACTGTGTTAGAGTATTTTGGGGAGTACTGGAGATGACGAAAAGGTGTAACACAGGTCCTCTAATTAGTATCTAGACCAGGAGGTGAGGAACATTCATAAAAGAAAATTATACAAGGAGCATATGCCAACTGCCAGATAACAAGTGTAGACAATGAGTGATATAGGAGTTCAAAGGAAGGCAAAAGTCACTCAAGGTTGGGGCAGTTCATGCTGTCTTAAAGCAAAAAGAATACTTGGAAAAGAAGGAAAAAGTGAATATGGTATACTCAACCCAACTTTGGGTAAATCTACTCTCTAGAAGTTTTGTAACTATGACATAACTAGAGCCCTGAGGACTGAGTAGGGTCAGGAGAGAAACAGTTAGCAGGCACTCGGTCTTGTCCAAAATACTGATAAGACATTTACTTCATAAGACATTTGGTCCACATCAAAAAGGTCCTTGAAATTTGGTTCTATCCAGAATGTCCATGAGCATATCTAGTTCATGCCAAATGGTTCTGGACAGGACAAATAGCAAGGACCTTTTGGCATGGATCAAATTCCCTATGGACATTTTAGACAGGACCATATGGTTCTGCAAATATTAGGGACCTTTTTGTATGGACCAAATGTCTAATGGATGTTTTAGAGAGGACCCAATGTCCTGCAAAGAGAGAAACTATTAAGTCTGAGTAACTTACAGCAAAATATGCTTGAAAATAGCATACCAATCAGGTAGCAAAGCTTCAAAAGATAATGGAGTTAGGAATCTTGAGAGATCACGTTGGTTTATTCTGAAATGTACAGCCTTCTGTGAGTGAGAACAAGTTTTTTAATAAATCCATATATATTTTACTTTTTACATTAAATGTCTTAAAAAAGAAATTTGAGTTTTACTTAAAATGTAGGGAAACCTCTTTTTGAAGCACTACTGAAAGGGTGCTACTGCAAAGTACAGAATCCTTTTATGATATACATAGTCAATTCCTAAATTATATGTACTTTGAGTTAATATTTTCATTTATTTTAAGCGCTTTCAAAAAGATCATGCTTGTACTTACTACAGAGGAGCAATGATTACTGTTTTGCTATCTAGTATCACCAATCAAAAATCAATATACAAAGGAGAAAGGGTGGCACTTATTTGCATGGGTTTTTTAAGGGCCCCTAAAATCCCTCTCTTTGGCCTTGCAAGTGGTAGGACTGTCTCACTGAGATATAAATAAAGTGCTTTACTAATAACATCCTGAGAACACCATGGCTCAGTACTATTCATGCCAACTGTAAATGATCCTGGGCTCAAACCTGGCGCTCATGTCAGTGGCTTTTACCTATTGAGAAACTGGTAAGGTGGCAGGCTCTTACGTGTCCAAAAATGGTAATTCCCCAGAGACTCAAGAAGGTTTAAAAATATCTTCCTTCCATCTCAACACAAAGACTACTGTCTTTAAGTAGTACCACTAGCGGCTGACATTTGAAACTGACAAGTAGCACATGTGCATTAGGGAGATAAGGCCTGGCACATGTTGCTGTAGCCTCCTGGGATTTTAGAATGCTAGCAGCTCCAGCTGGTGGCTGTGCCCCATTCCCCAGTGTGCACTGCTGCTTTGGGGAAGCTAGCCCCTCCTTCTAACTGTGATGGGGACGTGTCTGATTGTAATACAGCTATTTTTGAAGACATTCAAAACAAGCGATCTCCTCTATGAATAAGAAAATGGAAAGAAAAAAAGAGGTAAAATGTTAAGCTAAGAGATCTTAATGGAAAAAGTACTGTCTGGTAGAAAACAGTTAAAGCAGCCAAAGGGAGATAAAAGAATCCCTAGGGAGGAATATTTTTTGAAATAAAAAGGAAAATAAATGAGAGGAAAATGAGACTAAAAGGGAAAATTCCTTCTGAGAATCATTCAGAGAAACGTACTAGAAAAAAGTGCTGATATGTGAAGAGGGAAATGAAAACAAATCAAATGCCAAAATTACATGAAGGAAAGAAAGAAAGGAGGAGAAAGGTCCATTATGGAAGAAAAAAGATAATTACCAAAATTATCCAATCCCTGTGGGGACCAAGGTGGCACTTATGGAATAAAAGACAAGAAGCTGGGGGGGAAGTAGAGAAGAGGACACAGTACTTCTCCATGATAGAAGATGCTAGGGCCAGAGGAGCAAGCAAAGCCAAAAACTTTGCAAGGAAATAAAAATTCAAAATACTAGGAGAGTCAGAAAAAGTGCCAAACCCAAAAGGATACATAGGCAAGGGTCTTCAAAGAAGTTAAAATTTTATGGGTGACAGTTTCATGATGTGTTATCGAAATGAACTGGAATGTCATAAAGCTAATGTCATATAGCAATGACTGGATATAGCAGCCACAATAAATAGTACATAAAATATGTATTTAAGCAATAGAAAATGGAAATGTAATTAATATAATTAATATTCATCTTTCGAAAAAAAAAGTACAATGAGTACCTACTATATGCCAGACACTCTTCCTGATATATTGGTGAGAAAATAAAATATCCCTTCCTTCCTGGAGTTTATATGCTAGTGGGAGAAAACAAAAAATACATGTGTTCAATAGGTAAATGATACCATATGTTTAGAAGCTAACACTTGCTACAGCAAAACGTAAAACAAAATAGGGCAAGATAAGCAATTGAGAATGTCAGGGTGTTGCAACTGTAAAGGGCAGGGGGGTTGGGGCAGGTTAGACCTCTTTTACGTGAGACATTCAAGTACAAGTGCTACTAAGCACAAATAACTGATGTAACAAAGAACAAATTTGGATTTCTGTAAGCAAATTGTGTTTGATACATGGATGGCATTTTGTTATAGTTGTTATCCAAAGGCTTAAATAAGCTATATTTGCTGTAAGAATTTTACCTTGAAATATTCTAACAACTATATTCCACTTTTCATGTTATTCTTAACTTCTCTTTTGTCAATCTGAAGAAAATGAAAACACTAATTAAAAAGATATATGCACTGCAATGTTCATAGCAGCATTAGTTACAATAGTCAAAATATGGAAGCAACCTAAGTGTCCATCAACAGACGAATGGATAAAGATGTGGTGTGTGTATATACATATATATATATGTATGTATATATATATATATATATATATATACACACACACACAATGGAATATTAGCCATAAAAAAGAATGAAATTTTGCCATTTGCAACAACATGGATGGATATGGAGGGTATTATGCTCAGTGAGGTAAGTCAGACAAAGACAAATACTGTATGTTTTTACTTATACATGGAATACAAAAAATAAAACGAATGAATATACCAAAACAGAAATAGACTCACAGATAGAAGAACAAACTAGTGGTTACCAGTGAGGAGAGGGAACTGGGGAGGGGCAAGACAGGAATAGAGGATTAAGAGATACAAACTACTATGTATAAAATAAATAAGCTACAAAGATATTTTGTACAGGACAGGGAATACAGCCAGTATTTTATAATAACTTTAAATGGAGTACAACTATAAAAATATTGAATCACTATGTTGTATAGCTGAAACTAATATTGTAAATCAACTATACTTCAATTAAAATAATTAATTAAAAATAAGTAAAGCAAAACCATTTCTTTTGACCTTGCAGCAACAGTACTCATTAAGGCCATGTTCACTGTCAGTCTTCAGAAGCTGTCCTTAAAGTGCTCTCCATCTTCCTGTTGTCTTATTTTACTTATCTTCTGTTGTCTGTCTTCCCATTAGAACAAAAACTCTGTGAAGGCAGGGATTTTTTTTTTTTTTTTTTTTTTAGTGCAGTATCCACTGGCCTAGTATTGCCTGACACATAAAAAGTACTTGGTAAATGGCTGAATGACTGAAAGCAAGTAATTAAGAATTGATTTTAGAAAGGAACAGCCATTTGGGAAATTATTAGGATACTTACATAATTAACAAAAGGCTTGGAATTCAGAGATTAAACATTTGTGGTTTCAAGTACTTAAAATATTGAAGGTGTGTGACATGCAATAAAACATTGCAGAGGCTTGTGAATGGGAGCAAATCACTTATCAAGGGAGCTGCTCAGCCTCTGACATGAAAGGTGGCTTTGTCATTTTCTACTAGTGACTGAGCACATCCGTATGGAGCAACTTATTTGCTAGAGTGGTGCAAGAACTGGAGAGTCAAGATCTCAGGACGTAGCCCTCTTACTTTACAAAGAGCTTTTAATATAATAAAATTACGGTCCTTAATCTAACCGTACAGAAGCAGCCTGGTAAAGTGGTCAGAGTACAGAAATGGCTTGAACTTAGTGAGTGACCCTGGACAGGTCACTGCATATTTCCATGCAGTTTCCTCATAGATAAAAAGGAAAAGACAGTAATATCAGTAAATAAAAGTACTTATATCTCACCAATTTATTTTTAGGACCAAGTGAAGTAATGTATATTTAATTGCTTTAAAAATTGAAAAAGAACTTTGGAAAAATATATTACTTCTCAAAATAAAAACTATGATTAAAATTCAGAAAAACTCCAGGTTTATGCAATACCTGGAATTTGTATTCTTATTTATATTTAAGTATACAATTTTGAATGAATCATTACTTCTCAGGTCTGGATAACTCCATCATCATGACTATAAAATTATACATTATTCAAAAATTGTAAAAAACAGACAAACAAACAAATCTTATATATCTTCTTGGATGTCAACATTCTTTAAAAGAAAGATAAGACAAAAAATAAAACAATACAATGTCTCAAAATCAAATCAAATGTATGTCTGGAACAAGGACAGACATATAAATCAATGCAAGAGCACAGAAATAAACCAATACATCTACTGTCAACTGATTTCCAACAAGGGTGTCAAGACCATCCAATGGGGAAACAACAGTCTTTTCAACAAATGATTCTACAACAACTGAATAACCACATGCAAAAGAATGAAGCTTAATCCTTACCTCACACCAAATACAAATATTAACTAAAAAGAGATAAAGACCTAAAAGTAAAAACAAAAACTATAAAACTTTTAGAAGACAACATAGGGGTAAAACCTTCATGATCTTGGATGTGGAAAAGGATTTTTAAATACAACATCGAAAGCATAAGCAACCAAAGAAAAAATATAAAAATTAGACTTCGTTAAAATTAAAAACCCGTTTTTAAGCTTCAAAGGACACCATCAAGAAAGTAAAAAGACAACCCACAGAATGGGAAAAACAATATCAATATTTGCAAACTGCATACCGGATAAGAGACTCGTATCTAGAATATACAAAGAACACTTACAACTCAGTAATAAAAAGACAGATGCCCCAGTAAAAAAATAGGCAAAAGAATAGATAATTCCTCCAAGGAAGATACAGTAAGTACAAGAAAAGATTCTTGACATAATTACTCAACAGGGAAATGCAAATCAAAACCACTGGGATGGTTAACATCAAAAAGTCAGGTAACAGGCCAGGGGGCAGACAGCAGAAGCAAGAAGAACTATAATCCAGCAGCCTGTGGAATAAAAACCACATTGACAGAAAGACAGACAAGATGAAAAGGCAGAGGTCTATGTACCAGATGAAGGAACCAGATAAAACCCCAGAAAAACCACCAAATGAAGTGGAGATAGGCAACCTTCCAGAAAAATAATTCAGAAAAATGATAGTGAAGATGACCCAGGACCTCGGAAAAAGAATGCAGGCAAAGATCAAGAAGATGCAAGAAATGTTTAACAAAGACCTAGAAGAATTAAAGAACAAACAAACAGAGATGAACAATGAGAAGAGAGAGAGAAAGGACCTGAGAAAACATTTGAAGGGATTACAGTTGAAAAATTCCATAACATGGGAAAAGAAATAGTCACCCAAGTCCAGGAAGCATAGAGAGTCCCATAAAGGATAAACCCAAGGAGAAACACGTCAAGACACATAGTAATCAAATCAGCAAAAATTAAAGACAAAGAAAAATTACTGAAAGCAGCAAGGGAAAAACAACAAATAACATACAAGGGAACTCAAATAAGGTTAACAGCTGATTTCTCAGCAGAAACTCTACAAGCCAGAAGGCAGTGGCATGACATACTTAAAGTGATGAAAGGGAAGAACCTACAACCAAGATTACTCTACCTGGCAAGAATCTCATTCAGATTCGATGGAGAAATCAAAAGCTTTACAGACAAGTAAAAGCTAAGAGAATTCAGCACCACCAAACCGGCTCTACAACAAATGCTAAA
>NC_041217.1:61850920-61851365 GCF_002837175.3 Physeter macrocephalus
ATAGGCTTTAAAATAAAGAATGTTACAAGAGACAAGGAAGGACACTACACAATGATCAAGGGATCAATCCAAGAAGATATAACAATTATAAATATATAGCACCCAACATAAGAACACCTCAATACATAAGGCAACTGCTAATAGCTATAAAAGAGGAAATTGACAGGAACACAATAATAGTGGGGGACTCTTAACACCTCACTTACAACAACTGACAAATCATCCAAAATGAAAATAAATAAGGAAACACAAGCTGTAAATGACACAAGAAACCAGATAGATTTAACTGATATTTATAGGACATTCCATCCAAAAACAGCAGATTACACTTTCTTCTCAACTGCGCACAGAACATTCTCCAGGATAGATCACAACTTGGGTGACAAATCAAGCCTCAGTAAATTTAAGAAAATTAAAATCATATCAAGCATCTTTTCTGACCACA
>NC_041217.1:61851759-61853843 GCF_002837175.3 Physeter macrocephalus
GACTGAACCAGGAAGAAATAGAAAATATGAACAGACCAATCACAAGTAATGAAATTGAAACTGTGATTAAAAATCTTCCAACAAACAAAAGTACAGGACTAGATGGCTTCACAGGTGAATTCTATCAAACATTTAGAGAAGAGCTAACACCCATCCTTCTCAAACTCTTCCAAAAAACTGCAGAGGAAGGAACACTCCCAATCTCATTCTATGAGGCCACCATCACCCTGATACCAAAACCAGACAAAGATACTACAAAAAAAGAAAATTACAGAACAATATCACTGATGAATATATATGCAGAAATCCTGAACAAAATACTAGCAAACAGAATTCAGCAACACATTAAAAGGATCATACACCATGATCAAGTGGGATTTATCCCAGGGATGCAAGGATTCTTCAATATACGCAAATCAATCAATGTGATACACCATATTAACAAATTGAAGAAGAAAAACCATATGATCATCTCAATTCTCAATGGAGAAAAATTGAAAGCATTTCCCCTAAGATCAGGAACAAGACAAGGATGTCCACTCTCACCACTAGTATCCAACATAGTTTTGCAAGTCCTAGCCATGGCAATCAGAGAAGAAAAATAAATAAAAGGAATACAAATTGGAAAAGAAGCAGTAAAACTGTCACTGTTTGCAGATGACAGGATACTATACTTAAAGAATCCTAAAGATGTCACCAGAAAACTACTAGAGCTAATCAATAAATTTGGTAGTGTTGCAGGATACAAAATTAATGCACAGAAATCTCTTGCATTCCTATACACAAATGATGAAAAATCTGAAAGAGAAATTAAGGAAACACTCCCATTTACCAGTGCAACAAAAAGAATAAAATACCTAGGAATAAAACGACCTAGGGAGAAAAAAGACCTGTATGCAGAAACCTATAAGACACTGATGAAAGAAATTAAAGATGATACCAACAGATGGAGAAATACACCATGTTCCTGGATTGGAATAATCAACATTGTGAAAATGTCTATACTACCCAAAGCAATCTACAGATTCAATGCAATCCCTATCAAATTACCAATGGCATTTTTCACAGAACTAAAACAAAAAATCGTAAAATTTGTATGGAGACAGAAAAGACTCCGAATAGCCAAAGCAGTCTTGAGGGAACAAAACCGAGCTGGAGGAGTAAGACTCCCTGACTTCAGACTATACTACAAAGCTACAGTAATCAAGACAGTATGGTACTGGCACAAAAACAGAAACATAGATCAATGGAAGAAGATAGATAGCCCAGAGATATACCCAAGGACCTACGGTCAACTAATCTATGAGAAAGGAGGGAAGGATACACAATGGAGAAAAGACAGTCTTTTAAATAAGTGGTGCTGGGAAAACTGGACAGCTACAACAAGTAAAAGAATGATATTAGAACACACCCTAACACCATACACAAAAATAAATTCAAAATGGATTAAAGACCTAAATGTAAGACCAGACACTATAAAACTCTTAGAGGAAAACATAGGACAAACACTCTATGACATAAATCACAGCATGATCATTTTTGACCCACCTTGTAAAGAAATGGAAATAAAAACAAAAATAAACAAATGGGACCTAATGAAACTTAAAACCTTTTGTACAGCAAAGGAAACTAAAAACAAGACAAAAAGACAACCCTCAGAATGGAGAAAATATTTGCAAATGAATCAATGGACAAAGGATTAATCTCCAAAACATATAAAGAGCTCATGCAGCTCCATATTAAAAAAACAAACAACCCAATCCAAAAATGGGCAGAAGACCTAAACAGACATTTCTCCAAAGAAGACATACAGAGGGCCAAGAAGCACATGAAAAGCTGCTCAACATCACTAATTATTAGAGAAATGCGAATCGAAACTACAATGAGGTATCACCTCACACCTGTTAGAATGGGCATCATCAGAAAATCTACTAACAACAAATCCTGGAGAGGGTGTGGAGAAAAGGGAACCCTCTTGCACTGTTGATGGGAATGTACATTGATACAGCCACTATGGAGAACAGTATGGAGGTTCCTTAAAAAACTATAAATAGAACTACCATACAACCCAGCAATCCCACTAC
>NC_041217.1:61853946-61866189 GCF_002837175.3 Physeter macrocephalus
GTTCACTGCAGCACTATCTACAATAGTCAGGTCATGGAAGCAACCTAAATGCCCATCGACAGACGAATTGATAAAGTAGTTGTGGTACATATATACAAGGGAATATTACTCAGCCATAAAAAGGAAAGAAACTGGGTCATTTGTTGAGAGGTGGATGGATCTAGAGACTGTCATACAGAGTGAAGTAAGTCAGAAAGAGAAAAACAAATATCATATATTAACGCATATATGTGGAACCTAGAAAAATGGTACAGATGAACCGGTTTTCAGGACAGAAGTTGAGACACAGATGTAGAGAACAAACGTATGGACAGCAAGCGGGGAAAGCTGTGGGGTGGTGGTGGTGGTGGTGGTGGTGGGATGAATTGGGCGATTGGTATTGACATGTATACACTGATGTATATAAAATTGATGACTAACAAGAAAAAAAAGAAATAAAAGCTGAGATGAAATGAGAGCTGACTATTGGAAGGAAAGGGGAGTAAAGGGAGAAAAAAAGATGGAGAAGGAAAACTTAAAATATAAAATAAACATGAAAATCTTATTTGGAAACAATGAAAGTTTGTGGTAAACAAAGGTTTTTATTTTGGAAACACACAGACACACACAAATAGCTTGTAAAAAAATCAGTAATATTCTAGATTGAAACTTTGTATATAGAAATTTTACATTTCCTCAAAATGTTTACCTGGTAATATTTTTGCATCTTGGAACTACCTAACCAGTGAGACCTTTCTGTATGAACAGCTAGTCATAAGAATGGGGTATGTAATGGTAGAAATCTGTACTCCCCTATAGATTTTCAACACTCTCTCCTCAAAAACCAACTCTGTATAATAACTCGGCTTTAAATTTGCTTCTGTTAAAATGAAAATGAAAGCAAATAGGTTGGCCAGTATCATACTGTAAGGGTGCAGTATATGACAGAGTAGTGATTATCATAATAATCATAATAATCATTGGTGTAATGCCATTACACCAATGACAGTAAAAATGCTAGCTAATATCAATTATGTGTTCACTATGCTAGGGAGTTTACATGAATAATCTCATTTATTCTTTACAATAATAATCCCAAGCAGTAGATATCATTATTTTCCCAATTTCACAGATGAAGAAATTAAAATTTTGAGAGGTTTCCCACTTGGACCATGAGCAATTGGTGTAGGTGGGATGTGAACTCAGATAACAGAACCCAAGTTCTTAACCACCTTGATATACTTCTTGGATATTATACATACAAATAAAAATCATGTACCACATTTCCTAGAGTTTCAACTTTTAAAACTGTAAATTATACTTCTAAGTCATGTAAAGGGAAAGGGAAAGGTATAATTCACCAAAAGTTCATCAAAAACATCAAAACTTTACAGTTGGAAGGAATAGAATAAATCATTTGGTTTGATGACAATTTCATGGACGTGATAAAACCTGAGGATTTGGGGACTTTTGCCTAACTCTTACAAAATAAAGAAATCTCATTAATGATGCCTTTCCTACAGTTAAGACTGATTTAGAACTCATTCATTCATTCACTTATTCATTTTGTCATTTTTCATTTCAGTCAACACATATATATTAAATGTCAACTATATGCTAGGTTACGCACTCTAGAGAGTCAAAGAGGAATACAACATTTCTAGCTCTCAAGGGGCTCACAGTCTGACTGGGAGGGGAGGTGGTCTCAAGCAACACATGTAAACTAATAATTACAATACAATGTGATAAGCAACACTGAATAAACATGGCAGGGCCTTATGAGTCTGTTGGAAAGATCAAGGAAGCCTTCACCAAGAAAATCATTAAGAGATAAATTTTCTTTCCCAGGAAGAGGGTAAGGAACTTTAGCATGGAATGGTCAGAAATTGCAAGTCATTTAGGATTAATTGGAGCACAGCCAGTGAGAGTGGGAGACTGTATTAAGCATGTCTCTTTATTGTGATGTTCTGACATCTGGGGCTTTACTGACCCTGGAAAGAACAACCAATCCAGAGCCCCCCACACACCCTCACCTCCTCTATCACATTTATACTCCAGGCCAATTTTCCTCTGCCCTTATCACCCCAGGGCCAGGTACCAGACAACTCAGAACAGCCTCCTACACCCTAGGTCCCACTAAAATTATTAAAACCAGTCAATACAAAGCCTGCTTACCCTGTCCTGCCTATCCTTCCACAGAAGCCACAATAAAGGCTCTTGACCACGTACCCCACTGCCACCCCACTCCTGCTTCCTGACTAACCCTGGTGCTTTTCCCTGTGGCTCTGTGTGGGATAGCACACCCCTTCCACTTGAGAACTGTAAATACCTTTCAACAGCAATTGTCTCCTGATCTGAGGACTTCACCATGTCTGAATAATAATAAAACCTACATTTTAAAACAGAGACACAGTAAGTGCAACTACACAGCTAGAAAGGGGGAAAGATAGTGTATGGCCTTGTCTGTCTTGCTGAGGAGCTTTTAACTACGCAGTAAACACTGGAAGCAAAAGAACGGTTTTAAGAAGGGGCATGACGTGATGATATTTACATTAAAAAAAATTACTCAGGTAGCTGTGTGGTTACTGAATTGGAGGGAGGGAATTCTGAAAGCAAGGAGACTACGTAGAAGGTTATTGTCTAAAATAGTCAGGAAGTGGAGAAAATCTCAAGATTTTTCTTTTTTTTTCTGTTCTTGCACTGTTTCATCTATTCTCCACGTAGAAACTAGAGATACTGCTGAAACATGTCAGATCATGTTGGTCCTTTGCTCAAACTCGTCAACGGCCTCTCTTTCACTCAGAGTAAAAGCCAAAGTCCTTTCGGTGGTATGCAATGCTCCAACCTCGGTATTCCTTCCCATCCCTTACCAACTTGACCTCACCTCCTGCTATTCTCCCCATGGTCACTGCTCCAGCCACACTGGGCTCCTGGCTTTTTCCAACATACCAGGCACTCTGCAACTTTGGAACTTGCTGTTCCCTTGACCTAGATTGCTAAATGACTCTTACCCTTACCTCCTTCAAGTCTGTATCCAATGTTACACCCTTCCCGGTCCACTCCCTTTAAAAGCTGCAAATTCCTCCCCTTCCTGGAGAACCCTATTTCCTTCCCTGATTGATTTCCCCCTACAGCACTTACCATCATTGGCCATACTAAACATTTTACTTATTTATTCTGTTCGTGGTCTAGCTCCCTCCATTTGAACATAACGTCTCTGAGGACAAGGTTCATTGCTTGTTTTGTTTATTGCTATATCTCCATAGTCTACTCAGTACATAATAGGTACCCCCCAAATATTTGTTGAATGATTGAGTGAATTCATCCAAATATCTGTATAGATGTTGGAGCAGGTGTTAAGAGAATGAACAATAAGTATGGGCTACAAGTCTTATAAGTTCTCATAAGCTTAGAGTGGCAAGGTCGGGGAGGATTCATGCTGGGAAAAGGAATAAAATAGAAGAAGCTGCCTTGGGTACTACTCTGTCTTCTAACTCCAGGGCTCCTTGTTTATCTTTATTTGACCCTGTGTATCTTCCTCTAGAACAATGGTCCTTCATTTTGTCTTATGCTTGGGTCCTCTTTTGGCAGCCTGATGAAGTCTAAAAACCTTTCTCAGGGCTTCCCTGGTGGCGCAGCGGTTGCGTGTCCGCCTGCCGATGCAGGGGAACCGGGTTCGCGCCCCGGTCTGGGAGGATCCCGCGTGCCGCGGAGCGGCTGGGCCCGTGAGCAATGGCCGCTGAGCCTGCGCGTCCGGAGCCTGTCCTCTGCAATGGGAGAGGCCACGGCAGAGGGAGGCCCGCATACCACAAAAATAAATAAATAAATAAATAAATATAAATAAAAACCTTTCTCAGAGCAATGCTTTTAAATGCATAAAACACACAGGATTACAAGGGAAACATTATTTTGAAATACAATTATCAAAATATTTTTAAGTGGTAATATAAAAACATAATGTGCATCTTCATTAAGATCTAGCAGCTCTTCTAACAACTCCTATACTTTTTTTTTTTTTTTTTTTTTTTTTTTTTGCGGTACGCAGGCCTCTCATCGCTGTGGCCTCTCCCGTTGCGGAGCACAGGCTCCGGACGCGCAGGCTCAGCAGCCATGGCTCACGGGCCCAGCCGCTCCGCGGCATGTGGAATCCTCCCGGACAGGGGCACGAACCCATGTCTCCTGCACCGGCAGGCGGACTCACAATCACTGCGCCACCAGGGAAGTCCAAACTCCTATACTTTTAAAGTAGCAATGGTTGTAAATGATATTCTACGATCTCTACAATTGTAATGTGATACAAAAATGTTTGTAATTTCTAATGATTGCAAAGTCAAGGTATAGCCATTACAGTGGTTTATTGCTTGTATTCACAGGAATTCTAACTTTCCTTCAGAGATCAGTGAAAATAAGTACATGATATTTTTTCACATCCAAGGTCACAGACTCCTGAATTCTATTCCCCAAAACTTTAGGGGTCTGTAGACAACAGGATAAGAATCCCTGCTCTAGGCTCAGTCTCAGGCTACATTCAAAGGGGAAGGAGAGGATCAAAACTAAGTACCCCTCCATACACACAATACAATACTACTCAGCCATAAAAAAGAATAAAACAATGCCATTTGCAGCAACATGGATGGACCTAAAGATTATCATACTAAGTGAAGTAAGTCAGAAAGAGAAATACAAATACCATATGATATCACTTACATGTGGAATCTAAAATATGACAACAATGAACTTATCTACAAAACAGAACCAGACTCACAGACATAGAGAACAGACTTGTGGTTGCCAAGGGGGAGGAGGAGTAGGGGAAAAATGGATTGGCAGTTTGGGGTTAGCAGATGCAAACTATTATATACAGAATGGATAAACAACAAGGTCCTACTGTGTAGCACAAAAAACTATATTCAATATCCTGTGATAAACCATAATGGAAAAGAATGTGAAAAAGAATGTATATACATATATAACTGAATCATTTTGCTGTAGAGCAGAAATTAATGTAACCTTGTAAATCAACTATACTTCAATAAAATAAATTTAAAAATAAAATAAAATAAAAGCTAAGTACCCTTCTGTCCTCTCAGCACCTGAAACTCGGGGGAGGGGGGAGGAGAAAACAAAAGCGAAACAAAACTACTTTTCCAAATTCCTTTAACTGTAGATAATCCTTTTCATTCTATACTTAGAGAATAGACCTAAAAATGCAAGAATTTGTGAATGTTAGAATATCAGGATGAATGAGTTTCAACAACAGTACAAATGGTTACTTTTTAACACTCATGAGAAATTCAAAAGCACAGAAGCACAGGAGACTCAAAATCAGTGCAAAAATCCATAGCACTGGGAAGGGAGTGTGCTGGGATGAGTAAGCAGGAAAGAAAGAAGAGAAATTTTGAAATTTAGATTTATGTAGCCCTGTTTACCTTTCTCTCTTCCCTAAAAAGTAAAGCTATGTTTCAAAATTCTGTATGTTCTCTTCATGGTCCCTGCAGGCAGCTTAGCAAGAATTATGGTTTGCAATTTCTTCCTATCCTGATTGTCATATCTTACTTTTGGCAACAAAGTTGGGAAATACTTCATGTCAGATGCCCTTTTTGGAGATTCACAATTTATGTTAGCATTCAAAATGTCCTAGAGTCCTGTACTAGACAAATTTGCTTAACGTCATTTAACCCAGTATTTCCCAATCTTTTTGCTTGTCTTTTCAGTTGGAAATTTATCAATTTTTTCTTCCAGTTTTATTGGGATATAACTAACATATAGCACTGTACAAGTTTAAGGTGTACAGCATAATGATTTGACTTACATATATCTGGAAATGATTACCACAATAAGTTTAGTGAATATCCGTCATCTCATATAAATACAAAATTTTAAAAATAGGAATTTTATTTTTTTCCTTGTGAGGAGAACTCTTAGGATTCACACTCAACTTTGATATAGAACTTACGTCAGTGTTAGTTATGTTTATCACGTTGTACATTAACATTCCTAGTACTTATTTATCTTATAACTGTACATTTTGACTACCTTCATCCTACTATCCTTCATTCCCTACCTGCTGCCTCTCATAATCACAAATCTTATCTCTTTTTCTATAAGTTTTAAAAAAAAATAAATTTATTAATTTAATTTATTTATTTTTGGCTGTGTTGGGTCTTCAGTGCTTTGCGTGGGCTTTCTCTAGTTGCGGTGAGCGGGAGCTACTCTTTGTTGCAGTGTGTGGCATCTCATTGCGGTGGCTTCTCTTGTTGCAGAGCACGGGCTCTAGGCGCGGGCTTCAGTAGTTGTGGCACGTGGACTCAGTAGTTGTGGCTTGCGGCCTCTAGAGCGCAGGCTCAGTAGTTGTGGTGCGTGGCTTAGTTGCTCTGCAGCATGTGGGATCTTCCCGGACCAGGGCTTGAAACCGTGTCCCCTGCACTGGCAGGCAGATTCTTAACCACAGCACCACCAGGGAAGCCTATGAGTTTGTTTTTGAAGTATAACTGACCTACAACACTATGTTAGTTGTTGGTACACAACATAGAGATTCAATACTTCTATACATTTCAAAATGATCACTGTAATAAGTCTAGTTACCATCTGTCACCATACAAAAATATTACATAATTATTGACTTTATTCCCCACACTGTACATTTCATATCCATGACTCATTTATTTTGTAACTAGAAGTCTGTACCTCTTAATCTCCCTCACCTATTTCTGTCCTCCCCCAACCCCGCTCTCCCCTTTGGCAACCACCTGTTTGTTCTCTGTATCTATGACTGTTTCTGTTTTGTTGTATGTGTTCATTTGTTTTGTTTTTTAGATTCCACATATGAGTGAAATCATACAGTATTTGTCTTTCTCTGACTTCACTTAGCATAAGACCCTCTAGGTCCATCATGTTGTCGCAAATGACAATATTTCATTCTTTTTTATGGCTAATATTCCACTGTATATATAGCCCACATCCATTCATCTATTAATGGGCACTTAAGGTTGCTTCCATATCTTGCCTATTGTAAATAATGCTGCTATGAAAATGGGGTGCATATATCTTTTCAAATTAGTGTTTATTTCTCAATCTTATTTGATCACAAACTTTTTTCCATTTGATACATATGTCTATCATGGCAATTATAAGACTTTATTGCAATTATTGATTGTGCAGGGATTTCCTTCCACTAGGACATAAGTTCCTTTGGCTCAGGGAAAATGTGTTTTCATCTTCTCATTGTCAATGCCTAAGAATTCTAGACACCTAGATGGTTTGTAAATGTTGTTTGGTGGCTGGTGGGTGGGTTGATTGAATGAATAAATCAGAGAGATAAAAAGAAATGCTTTGAGCCAAGTTCTTGTAAGGAACTTTCAGAAGCCTGACGAAGTAAGGTTAACAGTAGGAGAGGATAACAAAGGATCAGTGGCTGTTATCAGTAAAAGTCAACATGCACAGTTATATTTAATCTGAAATAATAGTGAAATCCTAGTTAAGAAAAGGAAGGCACATTTCTATTCTAATCATTTCCACAGCTTTGAAATTAGAAATAATACGTCATTAATGATTTAATCAGCATCTCATTTGCATTCCATGCAAGATTAATTGTGACATCTCAGTAAGTGTCACATTTACCAGCAATAAATTACGGTAATTAATAGGAAGGCTTAAAGGCCAAAACTGGGATCAATCTCAAATAGTTTATAAATGTAATCTTTAATGGCTTGGATCACATTTATAGGAGATAATAAATTAGTAAATAGATATCCACAGAGTTACAGGTTTAGGAAAAAAAATATTATTAGTATTTGGCTTTCAACTCCATAAGGTTTTAAAGAATGTTTTTTCATAGTCTATCTGTTTCTGGATCTTAATCAACTAATTCCACCCACTTCTGATTCCCCAAAGCAGAACTAACAAGCAAGCAACATCTGCTGGTTACAGCAGGATGATATGTAGCATTTTTCTTTTTACTAAACCCGAGTTCAAAAAAAAAATCTTCAAAATTAGAATTAACATTGAAGGAGCTGAATAAGGGCCCATTACTGGAAGACTACTTTCTTTAAGAACAAAACAGGGGCTTCCCTGGTGGCACAGTGGTTAAGAATCCACCTGCCAATGCAGTTCGAGCCCTGGTCCAGGAAAGATCCCACATGCCGTGGAGCAACTGAGCCCGTGCACCACAACTACTGAGCCTGCGCTCTAGAGCACATGTGCTCCGCAACAAGAGAAGACACTGAAATGAGAAGCCTGTACACTGCAACGATTGTAGCCCTGCTCAGTGCAACTAGAGAAAGCCTGCGTGCAGCAACGAAGACCCAACGCAGCCAAAAAATAAATAAATAAAATAAATAAATTTATTTAAAAAAAACAAAACCAAAAAAATGGACAGACTCAAGAACTTTACCAAGGGATTCCAAATTTACCAAAAGCTGATAGATGTCTAAGAAACATAGTTTAAACTCAAGATTGAATGCTTTTTCTCTATTCCTATCTCCTACTTTTGAGAGTAGAAGCTATTTATGTGTACCTAAAATTTAAACTGATAGCTCAGGAAGAACATTTAAATAATGAACAGTTAAACAGGCTTTGGTGTTTTAATCACTGTTTTTGTATCTCTTCTAAAATATATATGTATAACTGAATCTTTGAATTTTGTATCTCTTCTAAAATATATATGTATAACTGAATCTTTGTACTTTGCTGTACACCTGAAACTAACACAACATTGTTAAGCAACTATACTCCAATATAAAATAAAAATTAAAAAATAAAATATGAGTTCCTTCTATTACCAATTTGTTTATCTATAGTAGATAAACTATCTAACTCTTCATACCCATATCCAAATCACCAAGTTCTGCAAGCTCTCCTTTCCAACAGTATATTTCAAAACCTCCCACTGTCACCATCCAATGATGGTTATAAGCCCAGGGTCTCATAATCTCTAGTCAGAATTATTTTACCCTGCTCCAACCAATTTTCCACATGGTAGTCAGAGTGATATTTTAAAATACAAATTTAATCATACTGATCCCTCGTTTAAACTTTTCCATAGAACTTCCCACTGTACTTGAATAAACACAAACTAGTTAATGTGGCCTTCATAACCTGCCTAAACTCTCTTCAGTCACACCGTAGGCTACCCTTCTCTTTGCACTGTAAGTAGAGCCAAACTGGACTTCTCTGAATTCCTAGAATATGCTAGGTTCTCCCCAGATTTAGGGTCTCCACACATGGCTGTTCTCTATCCTTCAAATTTGGAATAAATGAGA
This sequence comes from Physeter macrocephalus, assembly GCF_002837175.3. NCBI lineage: Eukaryota > Metazoa > Chordata > Mammalia > Artiodactyla > Physeteridae > Physeter > Physeter macrocephalus. The sequence goes on from NC_041217.1 coordinate 61,863,186, forward strand.
ATCTTTCAGGAAATCTCTCCACTTCAACTAAGCTACAGCCTTCTGTTATAAGCTTTTGCACAATGATGACACTCTGTTATAGCACTTAATGTAGTTCTAATACATACATATTCATATAATCACTTGTTTAACAGCCATATTCCTCATTAGACTATCAACTCCACATTGACAGAGCTAACACCTATCATCCTACTGTTGAATACCACCCCCACACACAATGTACTCAATAATTTTAGTTGAATGAAACAAAGTAAATCCCAATCCACCAAAAATGTAGGTAAAAGGTAAAAATCTCTTAAAGGGAGATTTATTTCTAGTATACCCTAAGTTTACACCATAGTCAATCTCTAGAAGTTTTATTCACAAAGGATACTTTCCTATATTCTCCATGCCACTACAAGGTAGACAGACAGAGAGAGAGATAGAGATGTATATCTGTAAAACACTAATCTATTCTCTGTATGAATTTTTTTTTTTAGATTTCACATATAAATGAGATTATATGGTATATTTCTTTTTCTGTGTGACTCATTTCATTTAGCATAATGCCCTCAAGATTGATCCATTTTGTCAAAAATGGCAGGATTTCCTTCCTTTTTTTTTTCTTTGCCTGAATAATATTCCACTGTGTCTACATACCACATTTTCATTATCTATTAATCCATGGAGGGACACTTAGGTTGTTTCCATGTCTTGGCCATTGTAAATGATTCTGCAATAAACATGGGGATGCAAATATGTTTTTGAGTTAGTGTCGTTTCCTTTGGATATATACCTAGAAGTGGAATTGCTGGATCATATGGAGGACCATCCATACTGTTTTTCATAGTGGCTACACCAATTTACATTCCCACCAAAGTGCACAAGGGTTCCCTTTTCTCCACATCCTTGTCAACTCTTGTTATTTCTTGTCTTTTTGATAGTAGCCATTCTGACAGGTGTGAGGTGATATCTCGTTATGGTTTTAATTTGCATTTCTCTGATAATTAGTGATAATTAGTGATGTTGAGTACCTTTTCACATACCTGCTGGCCATCTGCATGTCTTCTTTGGAAAAATGTCTTCAGATCCTCTGCCCATTTTTTTAATCAGATTTTTTTTTTGCTATTGAATTGTATGAGTTCTTTATATATTTTAGATATTAACTCTTCTAAAAATATCATTCTCAATATCACAATATATATATTTTTTCGGTCAGAATAAAAGAGTGTACTCTAAATGTAATGTGCCAAAACAAGAACTGTAATGTTACTATAGAATAACAGACTTTCCCAGTTATGTTATAATCACAAATAAAATGGGGGGAAAAAAGGGGAGTGGGGGGAAGAGGTTTCATGATCAAAGGACAGTGTGATACCCCTAGAGAATCAGACAATGAACAGTTCTCATCAGCTAAACTAGCCCAATCATGTTTGGTGGACTTACAATGCAGATGCTAGAGAAACATTTGGATATATTAAAAAGAAACTTTTGGAAAAGAATTAACCATAACCACTATTCATCATAAAAGTATAAAAATGGTGTTTAAATGATTTTACAGGGGAAAACATTATTTTATTTCTGAATATACAATATGTAATAGCTAGGAGTTAAAGTGAGATAGTGTAAAGTTCCTTTTGTCTTTAATCCAACTTTTTACTGTTTTCTTGGGTTTTGGGCATCTATTCATAATATAAGTAATTATGATACATGTGAAATAAGGCAAACACTGTCATTTATTTTGTGGCTTTTGGGTCAGCTTATAGCTAAATCACTCAGAAAAAGGATTACACAATCTCTAGTTTTAAAACTTTATAGAGAAGAAAGTACTTCTGTATCTAATTTTCAAAAGTCATTTGATTTGTACATGTTTAATGTCTTGGTAATGTGACAGGGTCTCGCAGACAAGTAATAAGACTTGTATAATATTGATAAAATGGTTAAAAGCATGAACTTGGGAGCAAGTTTTGAATCCCAGTTCAAAGGTTTGAATCCCAGTTCTGACACTTAATGGCTGGAACAAAAACAAAAAAAAGAGAAAAAATTTCATGTTAATTTAGTTGAAAAATCTACACATTACCAGAAGAAGATATGTAATAATTTTAAACATCTTACTTGTAAATTTGAATTACATCTCCTGCCTTTTCAGGAAAATACTGCTTGAACCAGGAATACTAATATATTTGAACGAAGCTTTATTTTGTCATTGAAAAGTATTATAAAATACTGTTTTATTTCAGTAGTTTAATGTCAACTGCTTTTCTATTACTCTCTTATTAGATCACATTGTTTCATCTTTTTTAAAAAATAAATTTATTTATTTAATTAACTTATTTTTGGCTGCATTGGGTCTTCGTTGCTGTGCATGGGCTTTCTCTAGTTGCGGTGAGTGGGGGCTACTCTTGGTTGCAGTGCACGGGCTTCTTGTTGCGGTGGCTTCTCTTGTTGCAGAGCACGGGCTCTAGGTGCACAGGATTCAGTAGTTGTGATGTGTGGGCTTCAGCAGTTGTGGCTCGTGGGCTCTAGAGTGCAGGCTCAGTAGTTGTGGTGCACAGGCTTAGTTGCTCCACGGCATGTGGGATCTTCCCAGACCAGAGATCGAACCTGCGTCCCCTGCACTGGCAGGCGGATTCTTAACTACTGCGCCACTAGGCAAGTCCTCATCTTTTTATAATCACAGAGAGAGTTACTATCTTTGCCAAGTTTTTGAGCTGAGTGTTATTTGACACCAAAACAAAAGAAATCCAGAACAATAGTTATTCTGAAATGTAAGAATTTTCTACTATGTATTTTGTACTTTGAGCTAATTATATTAAACACTATCTACTCTTCATGAAAAATTATTTTCTTTAGCCAGGATATTTTATTAATCAGGCATTGCTAATTATTTTCTCTATTCTTCTTTCTTTCTTATTATATCAAATTATTTAATAAGTATCACTGAATTTCCATATCATTCCTGTAATTTAAGGTACATAATGACTTTGTCAACTTTATTTTTTTATTTTTATTTTTTAAACATCTT
>NC_041217.1:61866310-61916095 GCF_002837175.3 Physeter macrocephalus
TCTCCCTCCCTCCCACCGTCCCTATCCCACCCCTCTCGTGGTCACAAAGCACAGAGGTGATCTCCCTGTGCTATGCGGCAGCTTCCCACTAGCTATCTAATTTACATTTGGTAGTGCATATATGTCCCTGCCACTCTCTCACTTCGTCACAGCTTACCCTTCCCCCTCCCCATGTCCTCAAGTCCATGCTCTAGTAGGTCTGTGTTTTATTCCTGTCCTACCACTAATCTCTTCATGACATTTTTTTTTCTTAGATTCCATATATATGTGTTAGCATATGGTATTTGTTTTTCTCTTTGATTTACTTCACTCTGTATGACAGACTCCAGGTCTATCCACCTCATTATAAATAACTCAGTTTCATTTCTTTTTATGGCTGAGTAATATTCCATTGTATATATGTGCCACATCTTCTTTATCCATTCATCTGTTGATGGACACTTAGGTTGCTTCCATGTCCTGGCTATTGTAAATAGAGCTGCAATGAACATTTTGGTACATGACTCTTTTTGAATTATGGTTTTCTCAGGGTATATGCCCAGTAGTGGGATTGCGGGGTCGTATGGTAGTTCTATTTGTAGTTTTTTAAGGAACCTCCATACTGTTCTCCATAGTGGCTGTATCAATTTACATTCCCACCAGCAGTGCAAGAGTGTTCCCTTTTCTCCACACCCTCTCCAGCACATATTGTTTCCAGAGTTTTTGATGATGGCCATTCTGACCGGTGTGAGATGATATCTCTCTATTCTTCTTTTATGAAAGTCATTAGAGCTTATTATTTTAAAAATGTAAAAAATACAGTCAATCCTTATTATTCATGGATTCCATATTTGCAAATTCACTTACTCACTAAAATACGTAACCCCAAATTAATACTTGGAGCACTTTCATTGTCATTCACGGACATGCAGAGAGTGGCAAAAATTTGAATCACCTGCCATGAAAGTTCCCAGCTAAGGCTGAACAAAGCAACAGTATGCCTTCTTGTTTTAGCTCTCATACTATAAGCAAGTATCCTTTCTTCAGTCTATTTAGTGCCACACTTTTTGCATTTTTGTACTTTTTGTTGATTTCACTATTTACAATGGCCCCTAAGCATAGGACTTAAGTGCTGTCTAGTGCTCCTAAGTGCAAGAAGACTGTGATGTGCCTTACAGAGAAAACACATGTGCACTACAAGCATCATTCGAGAATGAGTTATGGTGCTGTTGGCTGTGAGTTCAATGTTACTGAATCAACAATACATGTTAAATAAGGTGTCAATAAACAGAAAAACACAAAAACAAGGTTATGTGTTGACCACTTGACAAAAATGTGTCTAGAAGCTCATGGAAACCTAACCCTGTACTTCTCCACTAGGCAATATTTCAGTATTCACTAATTCAGTGTTCATAATGACTTTACAGACCATAACTATTGTGAATAATAAGAATCAACTGTAGCAAAATGAAAAAACATCTCAATCATAGTATTACAACCTAGATTGACTTTTCTACCACATGGTTGCCAATGCTGGATCTTATGTATCATTTTATGTTTTGTCAAACTCACCAGTTTAAGAAAATTCTATTATTCTGTTTTAATATGCATTTCCCTGATTAATAAGACTAAGCATATGTTATATGAAATAGGCATCTTTTCTGTGAATTGTTCCCCGTTGCTTTGTCTTCCTCAAGTATGGAATTATAACCAACTAATCTTTAAATATTTCTAACAGAGAACGAGTACCGAAGAAATTTCCCTGGTTGACTGTCCAAAGTGATCTAGATGACTGTTTAGACCTAGCCAAGAGAGACCCATCCTGGTCAGACAGAGGTCCGATTTGAAATGATTTCAGTTGTTTGCCAATAGAATTATCTCATAAAAATGGTAAAGTCTCCTTGAAAGAAAGTATATATACAAACACGGTGGAAACTCTGTTAACTAATCTCCAGTTAACAGACTGTCCAGATTTCCCAATGCTATACACTCATTCCCTTTGTAATACACATTGACTGGTGGTAGGAGCACACAGACATCCATAGCAGTAAGCTACTTTCTGGTAGTGTATCACTCGAAGATCTGTATGAGCAGTCCTACTTATCATCTGAGAATTTCAAAAGTGAATTATGAGCTAAGAGAACCTTAGTCCTCATTAGGTTTTGATAGCTGTGAGACAAACCAAGCATAGAGATTTGGGTGAAAAAGGGCTCTCCAAGATGAAACTTAGGAAAGATGCTAGAAGCAAGTGGTTTGAAGAAGAGCTTATATGTGAGATTAGAATTAAATTGGGCAGAAGCCCTAGAAAAAAAGCCTCAATATTGCTCTCCATCATTATTCCTTTTAAAAAGATTGGCAGATCCTTTTCCAAAGTGTTCTCTGTGCCTGAGCCTGGTGAAGAAGGGGACAACCTGGTTTGAAAATATGACTATGGAACCTGCAGTGGCTCCTCCAACTCCATTGGCTCCTCTATTCATTTGGAAAAACCCAAAGCTTTTATGTGATTTTTCTACCATTTCAAAAAATGAAAAGAGGTCCAAGTTAAATTATCTTAAGAACATCAAAGAGCCTTTTGACTAGTAAAGAAGGCCCCTGGGCATTAGATAAGGCTTTCTTCTTAAGATTATTTTATTTGCAGAGAAAGAAGTCTTCCTAACTTTCTCCAGGTCCATGTTAACATACAGAGGTGGTATAAAGAAGTGATAGGATTAATGTCAAACTGGAACAAAGAAAGAGATGACTCATTTTTTTCAAATTTGAGGAATACTAGCTTAGCACCATATTTTGAGCTTTAGAAAGTAGGAACACAACTGGGAAGCAAAGAGGAAGTTAGTTCTAAAGGTAGGCTAAGGCCTTAGCCCAAAAAGATGATAATATTGACCAGAGCCCTCGGAGAGCTACATAAAGAACCTTAGAGCTTACTGCCCATAAGAATAATAATCACATGCTAATCAATTACTGGAAGTAGAATGGGGAATGAAGAATTTATGTGGGAGAGGCATATTACAGTTAAATAGAATGGTCCTGGTAAGTTTGATTGAGAAGGTTACATTTGAGTGGAGACTTGAAGAAGGTGAGGCAGTTTGACATGTGGCTCACTGTGGGAACAGCATTATAGGCAGAAAGGACAACCAGGATAAAGGCCTGAGCATATGAGCAACCCGATCCAGACATCATATGCTTGGCCTAGAGACTTCTCTCATCATGTTGATATCACAGGAGGAACACCCAGGCATTTGCCACAGATATTTTGCTTGTTTAAAGAAAAGTATAAAATAACTAAAAATAACAAAGACTCAAAATCCAGTGTGATTTGATACTGATCAGGATTATCAGCAGATGGGAGGACAACCTGATTTATTAAAACTTCAGAAACCTGGCCATAGATGTTCTAAAGCAACTATATTCATAAAAACATATGAGAAGATTCAATACCATAAAGTTTCTTGCCATGACTGAACCAGAGATATTACGTCTGTGGGTCCTTCCCTAAGAGGAACCTCCTACTTAATACGTAGGCTTTGGAATTAAAGTTCAAGTCTGTGAGTTCAAGTCTGTCACTTAACTGTGTGACATTAGGTCACACATTCACATTCTCTCAGGACCTGAGTTTTCTCATCTCTACATTGGAATAAAACATAATGATCTCATAGGATTGTTGGGAGAATTAAATGATTAAATGGTTTTTAGCACAGGGATAGGCAAATACAAATGCTTAATAAACAATGGATAGTATCTACCATACCTGTCCCCTTTAGAAAGTCACAACTGTTTAAATGGCTTGCTCACTTAAAGATTTTAAATATAACAAAACTGATAATTTCAGATCTTCTAATAAAGGAACTAGACTGATGTATGATACAAAGAAAACATATTTCTAGTAACTGAGGGAACCTATTAGTACATGTAATATTCCTGATCACAGGAAGGAATTTTATTCTGTGAGTCTTTACATTTACTTAGGTAAATCAGCAAAGAAAGAAATGGAGGATCAATCAAAGTAACTTATAAGAGAAGCAAGAAGAACTACAATCCTTTAGCCTGTGGAATGAAAACCACATTCACAGAAAAACAGACAAAATGAAAAGGCAGAGGACTATGTACCAGGTGGAGGAACAAGATAAAACACCAGGAAAAAAAAATAAGTGAAGTGGAGGTAGGCAACCTTCCAGAAAAAGAATTCAGAATAATGATAGTGAAGATGATCCAGGACCTCGGAAAAAGAAGGGATACAAAGATCGAGAAGATGCAAGAAATGTTTAGCAATGACCTTGGAGAATTAAAGAACAAACAAACAGAGATGAACAATACAATAACTGAAATGAAAAATACACTAGAAGGAATCAATAGCAGATTAACTGAGGCAGAAGAATGGATAAGTGACCTGGAAGACAGAATGGTGGAATTCACTGCTGTGGAACGAATAAAGAAAAAAGAATGAAAAGAAATGAAGACAGCCTAAGAGACCTCTGGGACAACATTAAGTGCATCAGCATTCACATTATAGCAGTCCAAGAAGGAGAAGAGAGAGAGAAAAGACCAGAGAAAATATTTGAAGAGATTATAGTCGAAAACTTCCCTAACATGGGAAAGGAAATAGCCACCCAAGTCCAGGAAGCACAGAGTGTTCCAGGCAGGATAAATCCAAGGAGTAACATGCCAAGACACATAGTAATCAAACTGAGAAAAATTAAAGATAAAGAAAAATTATTAAAAGCAACAAGAAAAAAACAACAAATAACATACAAAGGAACTCCCATAAATTTAACAGCTGATCTTTCAGCAGAAACTATGCAACCCAGAAGGGACTGGCAGGACATATTTAAAGTGAAGAAAGGGAAAAACCTACAATCAAGATTACTCTGCCCAGCAAGGACCTCATTCAGATTGGACAGAGAAATCAAAAGCTTTACAGGGACTTCCCTGCTGGCACAGTGGTTAAGAATCCGCCTGCCAATTCAGGGGACTCAGGTTTGAGGCCAGGTCCAGGAAGATCCCACATGCCAAGGAGCAACTAAGCCTGGGTGCGACAGCTACTGAGCCTGCGCTGTACAGCCCACAAGCCACAACTAGTGAGACCGCGCACCTAGAGCCTGTGCTCTGCAACAAGAGAAGACACTGCAATGAGAGGCCTGTGCACCGTGACAAAGAGTAGCCCCCGCTTCCCACAAACAGAGAAAGCCCAGGCACAGCAATGAAGACCCAAGGCAGCAAAAATAAATTTAAAAATTTTTTTAATTAAAAAAAAAAGCTTTACAGACAAGCAAAAGCTAAGAGAATTCAGCACCACCAAACCAGCTCTACAACAAATGCTAAAGGAACTTCTCTAAGTGGGAAACACAAGAGAAGAAAAGCATCTACAAAAACAAACCCAAAACAATTAAGAAAATGGTCATAGGAACATACATATCAATAACTACCTTAAATGTTAATGGATGAAATGCTCCAACCAAAAGACAAAGGCTTGCTGAATGGATACAAAACCAAGAACGATATATATGCTGTCTACAAGAGACCCACTTCAGACCTAGTCCCACATACAGACTGAAAGTGAGGTGATGGAAAAAGATATTTCATGCAAATGGAAATCAAAAGAAAGCTACAGTAGCAGTACTCATGTCAGATAAAATAGACTTTAAAATAAAGAATATTACAAAAGACAAGGAAGGACACTACATAATGATCAAGGGATCAATCCAAGAAGATATAACAATTAAAAATATATATGAACTCACCATGGAAGCACCTCAATACATAAGGCAAATGCTAACAGCCATAACAGAGGAAACTGACAGTAACACAATAATAGAAAAATATATATGAACTCAACATAGGAGCACCTCAATACATAAGGCAAATGCTAACAGCCATAACAGAGGAAACTGACAGTAACACAATAATAGTGTGAACCTCACTTACACCAATGGACAGATCATCCAGAAAGAAAATTAATAAGGAAACACACTTTAAATGACACAATAGACCAGATAGATTTAACTGATATTTATAGGACATTCCATCAGAAAACAGCAGATTACACTTTCTTCTCAAGTGCACAAGGAACATTCTCCAGGATAGATCACAGCATGGGACAAAAATCAATTCTCAGTAAATTTAAGAAACTGAAATCATATCAAGCATCTTTTCCTACCACAATGCTGTGAGATTAGAAATAAATTACAGGGAAAAAATGTAAAAAACACAAACACAGGGAGGCTAAACAATATGTTACTAAATAAGCAAGAGATCACTGAAGAAATCAAAGAGGAAATAAAAAAATAACTAGAGACAAATGAGAATGAAAACACGATGATCCAAAACCTATGGGAATCAGCAAAAGCAGATCTGAGAGGGAAGTTTATAGCAATACAATCCTACCTCAAGAAACAAGAAAAATCTCAAATAAATAATGTAACCTTACACCTAAAGGAACTAGGGAAAGAAGAACAAACAAAACCCAAAGTTAATAGAAGGAAAGAAATCATAAAGATCAGAGCAGAAATAAACTTACACCAATGGACAGATCATCCAGAAAGAAAATTAATAAGGAAACACACTTTAAATGACACAATAGACCAGATAGATTTAACTGATATTTATAGGACATTCCATCAGAAAACAGCAGATTACACTTTCTTCTCAAGTGCACAAGGAACATTCTCCAGGATAGATCACAGCATGGGACAAAAATCAATTCTCAGTAAATTTAAGAAACTGAAATCATATCAAGCATCTTTTCCTACCACAATGCTGTGAGATTAGAAATAAATTACAGGGAAAAAATGTAAAAAACACAAACACAGGGAGGCTAAACAATATGTTACTAAATAAGCAAGAGATCACTGAAGAAATCAAAGAGGAAATAAAAAAATAACTAGAGACAAATGAGAATGAAAACACGATGATCCAAAACCTATGGGAATCAGCAAAAGCAGATCTGAGAGGGAAGTTTATAGCAATACAATCCTACCTCAAGAAACAAGAAAAATCTCAAATAAATAATGTAACCTTACACCTAAAGGAACTAGGGAAAGAAGAACAAACAAAACCCAAAGTTAATAGAAGGAAAGAAATCATAAAGATCAGAGCAGAAATAAATGAAACAGAAATAAAGAAAACAATGGCAAAGATCAATAAAACTAGAACCTGGTTCTTTGAGAAGATAAACAAAATTGATAAACCTTTAGCCAGACAGATCAAGAAAAAGAGGGAGAGGACTCAAATTAATAAAGGTAGAAGTGAAAAAAGAGAAGTTACAACGGACACCACAGAAATACAAAGAATCATAAGAGACTACTACAAGCAACTCTATGACAATAAAATGAACAACCTGGAAGAAATGGACAAACTCGTAGAAAGGTATAACCTTCCAAGACTGTACCAGGAAGAAATAGAAAATATGAACAGACCAATCACAAATAATGAAATTGAAACTGTGATTAAAAGTCTTCCAACAAACAAAAGGCCAGGACCAGATGGCTTCACAGGTGAATTCTATCAAACATTTAGAGAAGAGCTAACACCCATGCTTCTCAAACTCTTCCAAAACTGTAGAGGAAGGATCCCCAAACTCATTCTATGAGGTCACCAGCACCCTGATACCAAAACGAGACAGAGATATGACAAAAAAAGAAAATTACAGACCAACATCATTGATGAATATAGATGCAGAAATACTGAACAAAATACTAGCAAACAGAATCCAACAACACATTAAAAGGATCATACACCATGATCAAGTGGGATTTATCTCAGGGATGCATAATTCTTCAGTATATGCAAGTCAATCAATGTGATATACCATATTAACAAATTGAAGAATAAAAACCATATGATCATTTCAATAGATGCAGAAAAAGCTTTTGACAAAATTCAACACCCATTTATGATAAATACTCTCCAGAAAGTGGATATAGAGGGAACCTACCTCAACATAATAAAGGCCATATACAACAAAACCCACAGCAAACATCATTCTCAATGGTGAAAAAGTGAAAGCATTTCCTCTAAGATAAGGAACAAGACAAGGATGTCCACTCTCGCCACTCTTATTCAACATAGTTTTGGAAGTCCTAGCCACAGCAATCAGAGAAGAAAAAGAAATAAAAGGAATACAAATTGGAAAAGAAGAAGTAAACCTATCACTGTTTGCAGATGACATGATACTATACACAGAGAATCCTAAAGATGTCACCAATGCAATCCCTATCAAATTACCAATGGCATTTTTTACAGAACTAGAACAAAACATCTTAAAATTTGTATGGAGACACAAAAGACCCTGAATAGCCAAAGTAATCTTGAGGGAAAAAACCAGAGCTGGAGGAGTCAGACTCCCTGACTTCAGACTATACTACAAAGCTATATTAATCAAGACAGTATGGTACTGGAACAAAACCAGAAATATAGATCAATGGAACAGGACAGAATGCCCAGAGATAAACCCATGTACCTAAGGTCAACTAATCTATGACAAAGGAGGCAAGGATATACAATGGAGAAAAGACAGTCTCTCCAATAACTGGTGCGGGGAAAACTGGAGAGCTACATGTAAAGAATGAAATTAGAACACTCCCTAACACCATACACAAAAAGAAACTCAAAATGGATTAGAGACCTTAATGTAAGACGGGAGAGTATAAAACTCTTTGAAGAAAACATAGGAGGAACACTCTTAGACATAAATCACAGCAAGAGGTTTTTTGACCCACCTCTTAGAATAATGGAAATAAAAACAAAAATAAACAAATGGGACCTAATGAAACTTAAAAGCTTTTGCACAGCAAAGGAAACTATAAACAAGGCGAAAAGACAACCCTGAGAATGGGAGAAAATATTTGCAAATGAATCAATGGACAAATGATTAATCTCCAAAATATATAAACAGCTCATGTAGCTCAATATTAAAAAAACAAACAACCCAATCCAAAAATGGGTAAAAGACCTAAATAGAAATTTCACCAAGGAAGACATACAGATGGCCAAGAGGCACATGAAAAGCTGCTCAACATCACTAATTATTAGAGAAATGCACATCAAAACTACCACGAGTTATCATCTCACACCAGTTAGAGTGGGCATCATCAGAAAATCTACAAACAACAAATGCTGGAGAGGGTATGGAGAAAAGGGAACCCTCTTGCACTGTTGGTGGGAATGTAAATTGATAAGCCACTATGGAGAACAGTGTGGAAGTTCCTTAAAAACCTAAAAATAGAACTACCATACGACTTAGCAATCCTACTCTGGGGCATATACCCTGAGAAAACCATATTTCAAAAAGAGTCATGTACCACAATGTTCACTGCAGCTCTATGTACAGTAGCCAGGACATGAAAGCAACCTAAGTGTCCATCGACAGATGAATGGATATAGAAGATGTGGCACATATATACAATGGAATATTACTCAGCCATAAAAAGAAACGAAATTGAGTTATTTGTAGTGAGGTGGATGGACCTAGAGTCTGTTATACAGAGTGAAGTCAGAAAAGAAAAACAAATACAGTATGCTAACACATATATATGGAATGTGAAAAAAAAATGGTTTTGAAGAACCTAGGTGCAGGACAGGAATAAAGATGCAGGCACAGAGAATGGACTTGAGGACACAGGGAGGGGAAAGGGTAAGCTGGGAAAAAGTGAGAGAGTGGCATAGACATATATACACTACCAAATGTAAAATAGCTAGTGGGAAGCAGCTGCATAGCACAGGGAGATCAGCTCAGTGCTTTGTTACCACCTAGAGGGGTGGGATAGTGAGGACGGGAGGGAGATGCAAGAGGGAGGAGATATGGCGATATATGTATATGTATAGCTGATTTACTTTGTTATAAAGCAGAAACTAACACACCATTGTAAAGCAATTATACTCCAATAAAGATGTTTAAAAAACACACACTGATTGGGGAGGAAAGGAGATGCACACGACTCTACAGTGTTAGAAAAATAAAAACAGAATTACCATATGACCCAACAACCCACTACTGGGCATATACCCAAATAAAATCATAATTCAAAGAGACACATCCACCCCAATGTTTATTGCAGCACTATTTACAATAGCCAGGTCATGTAAACAACCTAAATCTGCCCATTGACAGATGAATGGATAAAGAAGATGTGGTACATATACACAATGGACTATTACTCATCCTAAAAAAAGAATGAAATTGGGTTATTTGTAGAGACGTGGATGGACCTAGAGCCTGTCATACAGAGTGAAGTAAGTCAGAAAGTGAAAAACAAATATCGTTTATTAATGAATATATGTGGAATGCAGAAAAATGGTACAGATGAACCGGTTTGCAAGGCAGAAATAGAAACACAGATGTAGAGACCAAATGTATGGACACCAAGGGGGGAAACCGGGGTGGGTGATGGTGGTGGTGGTGGGATGAACTGGGAGATTGGGACTGACATATATATACTAATATGTATAAAACAGATAAGTAGTAAGAACCTGCTGTATAAAAAAATAAATAAAATTCAAAAAAAAAGTAACTTATAAGACTGTCAGGCTGCTAAAGGGTCAACAACAGGAGATGAAAATGAAAATGATACAAAAGATGTGAAAAGGGGTTAAAAGCTGTAAATATAGAAGTTATGAAACAATAAAAATAGCAGGTTAAAGTAAGCTGAAAAGAATATACAAACAATATACAGCTAAAAATAATTGTATAATTTATAAAACCACAGGATGTAGTGTAAAACCCTAGAGGGATAAAAAGGTCAAGTAGGTAACAGCACATAATCCTTGGATTTTAAAAATTCCTTAGACTTACAGAAATAAAACAAGTTCTCTACACCAGTGCAGTATAATAGAACTTTCTGTAACAGCAGAAATGTTGTATAGTCTACGCTATCCAATATGGTGGCCCTTAACCACATATGGCTATTAAGCACTTGAAATGTGGTAGTGTGACTGAGGAGTTAAATTTTTAATTTTATTTAATTGTAATTAAATGTAAATAGCTACATGTGGCTAGTTGGTGGCTACTGTACTGGACAACATATCTGTAAACAGAAGTAGCTCCCACAGCCTGTGCTCAGGGCTCAGAGGAGGCACCTTCCTCTACTGCAACCCTTTATTAACTGTGGCCCCTTAGCAGCCTTCACAAATCTCTAACTTGCAAGCAAGAAAAAGCTGATAGCACCACAAACACAGGGTTGAAATGATTTTCCTTCTTCAGTCTTTGACTCGGCTAGAAGAGGGAAAAGTTTTCCACATGTGCTCTACAGGATGCAACATGGACCCTAAATAACCTTTTAGCAGAAAAAAAAAACGTTAAGATAACTCATTCTTATGTCTAGCACTCTGGTCACTCTCCCTGCCCCTTTACCACAAGTTCACTGAAAGACTGGTTCTAACCCCTTAGAGGTCAATGACCTTTCTGTATGCTCTCACAGAGCCATGTGGTGACTATCTTAACTATTCATGTCTTTTATTATTTATTATTTATTTTTTTAATTTATTTTTCATGTCTTTTAAATGTTGGTTTATTTGTGGCTTCTCCCACCCCCACAGAAAACTGCTTGAGATCAGATACTATATTATTCACGGGTGTATTCCCAATATGCATCCCAATGCATCTTAAATAATAATTAATATTTGTTATAAGAATAAATTGAACATACTATGTTTTCTCAAAATCTTTCATTCATTCCTCAACACATTTATAGCCTGGCTTTCATCCTCACTATTCCACTGTAATTACTTTTACCACTTTCATCAGGTTTCCCGATACGCTAAGTTGGATACTTTTCAAACTCTACTCTCTACACTCCAAAGTCAGTATGCACCAAAATGAAATTCAGCATTTCATCTCAAACTGGCTTCTCTTCCTATATTTTCTAGTTTAATTAATGGTACTACTTACTACTGATAATCCAAGTTGCTTAAGATAAAATTTTTTTTAAAGCTAGGAGTCATCCTTGATAGTTTTTCGTATACCACACTTAATTGATACCAAGCACCGTGGATTCTATAGCCTTCCTTAACATCTCTTAACCTGCCCTCTCTTCTCTGTCTGCACTGCCACTACCTTAGTTTATCCCTTCATCACTTCTTATCCACATTTTTATAGGATGTAAAAAAAATAAAAACAAATGGAAACCTCAAATAAAGTTGGGAGACCAGAAGGGGGAGCTCTCACTCCCTGTGAAGATAGCAGAGCCCAAAAGGCAGAAAGATTCTTCCTCTTTCCTGGCAAGGATTCAGTTAATGAAAAGCCACAGACTCTTTACTATACCCCTCCTACTTTCCTTTTCCTCTCTATAAAAGTGTTCTCTTTCCCTTGCCGTTTGTGTATTTGCACATGGCTCACCATGGTTGCAGGCTCCAAATTGCAATTCTCTGCTGATCCTGAATAAACCCATCTTTGCTATAGACATATCTGGCAGTCTATTTGTTTCAGGTCAATAAGGACCTTCTCTTTGCTTCTAATCAAGTTGCCCTATTATGGGTCCTCCACACTACCATAATGTTAACTTCTCTAAAATGCAAAAATGATCAAATAATGGCCCTGCTGAAAACTCACTAACTCCTCCCTCTTTCCTGCCCTTCAGCCTCTGGAATTAAATCCCAACCCTTTAGCATAATTTATAAAGCTTTTTCTAATCTGGCCCTTGCCTACCCCCAACTGCATGGTCCAGTGAAAACACACAGTGAGAACTTAGGGTAAGATAGATTAATGATATTCTGTCCAAGAGATCTGACTCCTACCTAAGACTTTGGCTAATTCTCTCTAAAGTACCTGAGAGAAATATGCACAAAGGAATTAAAACTATTCATTATAACACTTTATTGTTTGTATTGTTTACCCAGTGTAGCACTCCAATAATCTCAGCTAGACTATGGGAGAAGGTTCTTTATTCCTAAGTAAGGTCTACTGGAACGGCCCAGATTTGCACTGTCCAATATGGTAGCCACTAGACACATGTGACTATTAAGTACTTGATACGTGGCTAGTTTAAATTGAGATGTGCTCTAAGTGTAAAATAAATGCAAGATTTCAAAGACAGTAAAATAGAACAGGTGTAATATCTTGTACAAGATCCAGACTTTTCTGAGGGAAGTAATAGTGAAGGCAGATGGTAGGAGCTTTGATCTCCCATTAGAAGCCAGATCAAACCATGCTCTCTCACCCTACTGTGATAAACAGGATTCCTTCTTTACCTAGGCAAATTTTACTGTCTAAATTATACCTCCAGGGACTTCCCTGGTGGTCCAGTGGTAAAGAATCTGCCTTCCAATGCAGGGGACGCGGGTTCAATCCCTGGTTGGGGAACTAAGATCCCATATGCTGTGGGGCAACAAAGCCCACACACCTCAACTAGAGGGCATGTGTGCCACAAATTACAGAACCAACATGCTCTGGAGCCCGCGTGCCACAGCTAGAGAGAGAAAACCCGCATGCTATGACTTGAGAGAAGCTCGTGTGCTGCAGTGAAGAGCCCGCGTGCCACAATAACAACAAAAACTCTCATGCCACAATGAAGATCCGGCACACCACAATGAAGACCCAATGCAGCCAAAAATATAAATAAATAAAATAAAATAAAATAAAATAAAATAAAATAAAATAAAATAAATAAATAACTTATACCTCCTAGCGTCATTTCCTCTGGGAAGTCTCTCCTGAATAGCCTCTTCCCTGGGCCCCCATCCCATCTCCTCTCTACCCAACACTGGCTGAGTTGTGTGTTCTTTCTATGTATTTCCTTAGCATCCTGTACTTTCCTCTAAGATAGGTTTCATCATGTCTGACTGAAATTTGTCTAATTCTCCTATTAGACTGTGAACTCCTGAGGGTCCCAACTGTGTAGAACCCCCAAGATATAACCATGATGCTGGGTTCATATCAATTCTTCAGTAAATGCTTGAATTTATGAATAAAGAATGACAGGTGAAATGAACAAGATAATATTTACTCTAAATCTCCCATTCTGAAACATGTTCCAATATCCACCTTCAGTGATAAAGAAGCTACAGAAACTTGATGTAAGGAAGGTCTGGAAGATCTTCTGAGACAGCTTTTCCTTATTTTCCTATCGCTTTGGTTCTCATCCTTCATGAAAGATTTTCATAAGTCATAACTTTAAGTACTTACTTACATTTCAGTTCCAAAGTCTACACTTTAGCTTTCAATCCCATTTGTTTTAGGAAATGGGCCTCTACTTAATATCCCTACATGTAAACAAATTCTAGTAAAAGGGTAACTTGTAAAGTAAATACAGCTGATTTCAACACTTCACCAATTTTCACCTGAAAACTGAAACTAACTGACCATCTCTCTAGGCGGGTGGAAGCATTTTAACTGTATTTCTTCTGACCTTTTATAACTTAATACAACATCCATTTAAAAATTCTTTTAAAATGAATACGAATAGTTAAACCTTAGTTACAGTTTGTTTTTAAGAGATATTGTGCAATAATGTGGTAAATTTTTTCAAGTGATCTACCATCTATCTCAGTTTTCCTGGGATTCAGAGATTTCTCAGGACTCTGTTCTTTTGGTGCTAAATCTGGGAGAGTCCTGGGCAAACTAGGACAGTGTTGGTCACTCTAGCTGGTATACAACACTGAGATTAGTGGTTTCTGTTTTGTTTTCTTTTTCTGTTAGAGAAATAATTCCTCATTAAAAACATGATAATTCACAATAGGATTTTAAAATACTGAATCACTTAATAGGTATTGTAAATTATTGCACACAATTACTTCAAATTAAGTAAATTACTTTCAAACAGTATTTTTGCATACTACTCTACGTTCTTATTGTACTTGGAATACTTTCAATGTTCTTTTTTCTAAAATGAATTTAAGTCACTTAATTCTTTTCTGAAAATGTATTTTAAATCATTTTTATACTTTCTAAAATCAGTAAAAATGCTTATAAAATAATTAAGTTGATTATCCTCAAAAAGAAAAAACAGTATTGCTTATATTTTTACCAAAAACTAGCAACAGAAATTCTTGGTCTGTCTTAATCTGTGAATATGCCTGCTATCCCTGGTCAGGCATAAATGTCTTCTCTAATTGTTGTTATGCACTAAACTGACAGAGGAGAAATATGGATTCACCTTCCACTTGTCTCGTCAATAGACTGAGATGAAACCAGAAAAGAGTGAAGAGAATTCTGTTCCATTCTAGTCCCATCACTTAGATCTAAGGATTCCTCCATATCCCTTCTCTAGGTTTTCATCAATTTTAACCTTCATCCATTCACCCACTAGAGATAAAGAGAAGCAAAAGGCAAGAAACATGGTAAACAACACCTGGCTGCCTCTCAGTATGTCCACTGCTACCATCCTGGGCATTGTCAACATCATCTTGGTCCTGGATTGAAACTTCTACCCTTGTTTCCCTTTAGACTATTCTCAACACAACTGTCAGAATGATCCTTTTAAAAGTCAAATCATGTCACTACTCTGCTCAAACCCTTTGAAAACATATGGTCTCATACAGAGTAAAAGCTAAAGTCATTACAAGGGTCTACGAGATCTGTCCCAGTCTTTATCTATCTCAGTGACTTTATCTCCCACCTTGCTTATTCCCCCACGTTCTGGAATTACCTCAAGCAAGCTCCTCTCCCACAGCCTTCACATTGCCTGTTCCCTCTGCCTATGATGCTCTTCATCCAGAAATGGGTATGGTTGGCTCTTTTCTCTTCCTTCCTTCATCCTTCTCTTATGACTCCAATTTAAAGCAGAATCCTATCTATACATCCTTAACTCTAGTCCCCTTTCCTTGTTTCATTTTTATCCATGTGAAATACTATGCATTCTATTTTTTATTTATTTATTATCTGTCTTCAACTAGAATGTAAGCTCACTGCTCCGTGAGGAGACCGTGTGCTCTGTTTCACACACACACACACACACACACACACACACACACACACACACACACACACACTTGTTTTGTTCACTGGTGTATCCCCAGTACCCAGAATATTGCCTGGCACACAGAAGGCATTCAATTATTCATGGATGAATGAATGACTGAAAAGTAAGAAGTCCCTCCAGTCAGTTTCTCTTTCCTCAGTCACCTTCCTGGGGCCTACAACTCCAAAATTAGAACTGTTTTTCTTTTAGGACAAAAATAATGCACTCTGTTTAAAAAGGAAAAAAAAGGAAAAACCCTAGGAAGTGATAATATATTAATTCTGAGTAGTAATTTGCATCTCAGTGTGACTGAATTTGCCAGATCTGATTAGAGACGTCGTTGCGTTAAGAAAATGAGGAAGACTAAGCCCAGGATCCTGGGATTGTGGAGAACAGAGGAAGGAGACAAAGAATATAAGGAGACAAAGAATATAATCTACTTCCTTCATACTTTTCAGAGTGCAAATGTGGAGGACAGAGGAGAGGAAAAATTGCAGCAAGAAATGAGGCTGGAAGTAGTAAGGACTATATCATGGAGGACTTTGTAACCTCCTATGAAAAGTGAACTTTAACTGTAAGCAAGAAGGAACCACTGCAGGGTTTTAAACTGAGAAGTGTTAATTATTTATATTTTAGAAAGAGTGTTGCATCAGGAATGTCGAAGGTGTATATGAAGGATAAGACACTGAAAAATGGAGAAAACAAGATACAATAGAAATAGTATAAGCAATAAAAAAGTAGCACTGAGGATGGAGACAAAGAGACAGATACTTAGATATGAAATGATATCTGTTACTGGATTGGGACACAAACAAATATGTTGGGATAAAGGAGAAAAGAGAGTTTCAGCTGATTCTTCAGTTTCCAGGTAGGAATATATTACTGGCATTCATAAGGATAGGAGAATGTGTGAGAGGAGGGAGAAATGTGTAGGATACACAGAGTTTTAGAAGCACATGAAACACAGGAGAGAGGTCTGGGCTGCAGTTATGGATTTAGAGTCATCAGCATATTAATTCATAGAAAATGTACTGTTATATATAAATATTAATGGTATCACCCGAGAGCTTACAGACTTTGAATAGATGAAAGGATGAGGTCCTTTAGAACACGGGTCCCTAACCCCTAGGCCACAGAGCAGTACTTGTCCATGGCCTGTTAGGAACCGGGACGCACAGCAGGAGGTGAACAGCAGGCAAGCAAGCAAAGCTTCATCTGTATTTACAGCCACTCCCCATTGCTCACATTACCACCCAAGCTCCGCCTCCTGTCAGATCAGAGGTGGCATTAGATTCTCATAGGAGCGTGAACCCTACTGTGAACTGTGCATGCGAGGGATCTAGGTTGCATGCTCCTTAGGAGAATCTAATGCCTGATGATCTGAGGTGGAGCTGAGTCAGTGATGCTAGAGCTGGGGAGCGGCTGCAAATACAGATGATCATTAGCAGAGAGGTTTGACTGTAGGGAGACCATAATAAATCAATTGCTTGCAGACTCATATCAAAACCCTATCAGTGAGTGGTGAGTGACAATTAAGCTGCATCTGCTGGCAGGCTTTAAAGTGGCAAGTGAGTTGATGTACTTCAACTGTATAGCTGCATCTGGTGACAGGCTTTAAGTCAGAATCCTACACTTATTTTAGTCTGCGTGTGGCCCACCCATTATTTTATTTATCACTTCTGTCCATGTCTCTTTCCTGTACTGTGCACCTGGTAAGCCCACAAGCTTGGTAAGCCCACAAGCTAACCCTAGCCAAAATGAGTAAAAATGAGTAAAAAACAAACGTCACTGGAGAGCTTCTTTGAAAGGGGGAAAGACCCAATGATGAGACAGCAGAAGACTCTAAGACTGCCAACAAAAAGAAAGCTGCATTTAAAAGAAAATACTAAGAGTCCTACTTAAATTAGGGGTTCACTGAAACAGGTGATTCACATTCTCCAAGCCCACTTAGTATAATATGTGGCAACTGGCTATCCAACGAAGCCATGAAACCTTCAAAACTGCTTTGCCACATAGAGACCAAGCACCCTGCATTAAAAGACAAGCCTTTGCGGTTTTTCAAAACAAAAATACGTGAACACAAAGAAAAGAAGCAATTATTGAAGGCTACCACTTCATCAAATGTGTCTGTACTGAGAGCATCATTCTTAGTGGCTAACCACATTGCTAAAGCTAAGAAGCCCTTTACTACTGGTAAAGAGTTGATCCTGCCTGCTGCTAAGGACATTTGTCATGAACTTTTAGGAGGCTGCAGTTCAAAAGGTGGCACATGTTCCTCTTTCAGCTAGCATCATAACTAGATGAATTGATGAAATAGCAGAGGGTATTGAGGCACAATTGTTAGAGAGGATTAATGAGTTGCCGTGGTATGCAATCCAGGTTGACGAATCTACTGATGTTCACAACAAGGCAACAATGCTTGTTTTTGTGTGATGTATTTTTCAGGACGATGTGCATGAGGATATGTTATATACACTTTTGTTGCCAACCAACACCACCGCTGCAGAACTATTCAAGTCTGAATGATTACATATGAGGAAAACGGAATCGGTCATTTTGTGCTGGTATATGCATGGACGGAGCAGCTGCCGTGACTGGATGGCTTTCTGGTTTCACTACTTGGGTCAAAGAGGTCGCTTCTGAATGTGAATCTATGCACTGTGTCATCCATAGAGAAATGCTGGTTAACTGAAAATGTCACCTGAACTTAACAACGTTTGGCAGGATGTGATTAAAATTATCAACCATGTTAAAGTACATGCCCTTAACTCACGTCTGTTCGCGCAGCTCTGTGAGGAGATGGACATAGAGCACACACGTCTTCTCTTATACACGGAAGAGAGATGGCTTTCTAAAGGTAGATCACTGGCCAGAGTTTTTGAGTTATGAGAGCCGCTCCAGAGATTTCTTTTAGAAAAACAGTCACCACTGGCAGCACATTTCAGTGACACAAAATGGGTCACAAAACTTGCTTACTTGTGTGATATATTCAACCTGCTCAATGAATTCAGTATGTCACTTCAGGGGAGAATGACAACTGTGTTCAAGTTGGCAGATAAAGTGGCTGCATTCAGAGCCAAACTGTAATTATGTGGGTGACTAGTGAACACTGGGATTTTTCACATGTTTCAAACATTAACAGAGATTTTGAAAGAGACTGAGCCAGGGCCTTCTTTCTCCCACCTGGTGCATGACCACCTATCTCAGCTTTCCAAAGAGTTTGAGCATTACTTCCCAAACATAAAAGACCCCCAAACTGGGAAGGAATGGATCTGCGACCCATTTGTGAATAAGCCTGGTGAATCAACTTTGTACATGCTAGAAGAGGATCAACTGCTTAAGATGGCAAATGACGGTGGCCTTAAAAGTATGTTTGAGACAACTTCAAATCTCCATACGCTCTGGATTAAAGTCGAGGCAGAATATCCTGAGACTGCACAAAAGCACTGAAAAGTCTGCTTGCATTTCCAACACCCTACCTTTGTGAAGCAGGGTTTTCTGCAGTGACAGCCACCAAAACGAGATTACGGAGTAGACTGGACATAAACAACACACTTCAGGTGTCACTGCCTCCCATCACCCCCAGATGGGACCATCTAGTTGCAGGAAAAGAAGCTCAGGGCTCCCACTGATTCTGCATTATGGTGAGCTATATAATTATTTCATTATATATTAAAAGGTAATAATAATAGAAATAAAGTGCACAATAAATGTAATGTGCTTGAATCATCCCCAAACCAGCCACTCCCCCACCCCAGTCCCTGGAAAATCTGTCTTCCACAAAAATGGTCCCTCGTGCCAAAAAAGTTGGGGACCGCTGCTTTAGAACACCCTCACTTAAAAAACTAGACAGTTAAAGAGTCTAGCCAAGGGGACCAAGTCTCAGCCTGTGATTTCTCCCAAGTGGAGAAAGTGAAACTCTGTGAGTGAGCACCTGGCTTCCACAGCACTGCAGGATGATGCCAAAGAAGCCCATTTCTCTCTCACTACATCCAAAGTACTGAATTGTGAACTACATGACTAGAGAGCAGGAACAGCTGGGAAAGCAGCAGATAAGAGCACTAAAAGGACACAGATCCTAAAAACTCTGTCACAGACTCCATCACGAAGCCTGCCTATGAGCTGCTGGGGATGCCTCACCAGAGGATCACCTCAACTAGCCCAGGGGCACCACCAGTACTCACACATGCCTCACCCACATACACACCATGTGCCTCACCCCATGTGCTCCCTGTGTGCATTCCCAACGGCAGCAGTGAGAGAAAGTTTTGGCAAATGGCTAGTGAGCCTGTGCAGAAAGCCAACAAGAATTTGTGAGCCAGGGAGAGACCACAAACTTGAGCTTTAGCGTCATCTTTGAAAAAGCAAAAGGCAAGTTGTCGGCATCCAGCCTGGTGCATTTCAGGATCAAGAGAAGGCATACAAATTTAAGAATTCTGCCAGAAGAGGGAGCAAGAAATGTGAAGCTGGTATATCCATACAAGTTCTAAGAAACCCTGGAATCCCTAGCAGGGCTGATGGAAGATATTTCTCTCCAAAAGGTAGTTAATATAGAAGAAAAGAGGTGAGTTCTACTTCAAATGTGAAGATAGCAACACAAAACTTCAAGATATACGAAAAAAAAATCAATGAAACATGACACAACCAAAGGATCACAATAATCTTCTAGTAACTGATCCCAAGACATGAAGATCTGTTACTTACCTGATAAAATCTTCAGAATACCTGTTTTAAGGAAGCTCAATGAGCTACAATAAAACACAGAAAGGCGGGACTTCCCTGGTGGTGCAGTGGTTAAGAATCTGCCTGCCAATGCAGGGGACACGGGTTCGAGCCATGGTCTGGGAAGATCCCACATGCTGTGGAGCAACTAAGCCCGTGCGCCACAACTACTGAGCCTGCGTGCCACAGCTACTGAAGCCTGTGTGCCTAGAGCCCATGCTCCGCAACAAGAGAAGCCACTGCAATGAGAAGCCCACGCACCACAATGAAGAACAGCCCCCGCTTGCCACAACTAGAGAAAGCCCGTGCGCAGCAATGAAGACCCAAAACAGCCTAAAATAAATAAATAAATAAATTTAAAATATGTACAGCTTTTAAAAAAAACACAGAAAGGCAATTCAACAAAATCAGGAAAACAATACACACACAAAATGAGAAGTTTAACAAAGAGACAGAAATCATTAAAAAAAAAAACCAAACAAATTCTGAAGCTGAAGAATACAATGAATGCAAAGAAAAATGCACTAGACAGCATCATTCTCAGAATGCATCAAGCAGAGGAAAGAATCTTTGAGTTAGAAGAGAGAAACCAGGAAATCATCCAGTCAGAGGAGGACAAAAAAGAATGAAAAGAGTGAAGAAAGTCTACATGATCTATATTATCAAAAGCAATAACTCGCAAATTATTGGAATCTCAGAAAAAGAGAGGAACATGATGATAGAAAGCTTAAGTAAAGAAGGGATGGCTGGGAATTTCCCAAATCTAGAGAGGCTTGGATATCCAAGTTCATGAAGCTCATAGATCACCAAACAAACAAAACCTAAACAGATCCTGTCCAAGAGATATTATAATAAAACTCAAAAATCAAAGACAAAGAGAGAAACTTAAGAGCAGCAAGAGTCAAAAAAGGTTGTAACTTACAAGGGGACCCCCATAAAGCTATTACTGAATTTCTCAGCAGAAAACGTATAGGCCAGGAGAGATTAAGGTGATTCAAATTGCTGAAAGAAAGAAAAAAACAAACAAAAAAAAACTGCCAATCATAAATACAGTATCTGGCAAAGTTGTCCTTCAGAAATAAAGGAGAGCTAAAAACTTTTCCAGACAAACAAAAGCTGAGGGAGTCATCACCCCTAGACCTGCCTTACAATGCTGAAAGGAGTTCTTCAGGCTGAAATGAAAAGAATGCTAAGTAGTAATATGAAAATATACAACACATGGGGTAAGGTAAGTATGTAGTCAGATTCTGAATGCTCTAAGATTGTAACATGGTGGTGTATTAACCACTTAACTGTAGTAGAAAGGTTAATAAACAAGAATATTAAAAATAACTAACTTAAGACATCAAAAACAAAAAAGGGGAGAGTCAAAGGGTAGAGTTTTTGTATGCAATCAAAGTTAAGTTGTTACTAGTGTAAAATTGACTGTCATATATTTAAGTGTTTATGTAATACTCATGGTAACCAAAAAGCAAAAGCCTACAGTCCACTCACAAAAAACAAAGAGAAGGGAATAAAAGCACACCACTATGGAAAAATCATCAACACACACATAAAGTCAGCAAAAGAGGAAGAAAGGAACACAGGAACTACAAAACAGTCAGAAAACAATAAGATGCCATTAGTAAGTCCTTATCCATGAATAATTACTCTATATGTAAATGAATTGAATACTCAAAACAAAAGGCATAGAGAGGCTGGATGGATTAAAAAAAAAGATCAAACTATATTCTGCCTACAAGAGACTCACTTTAACTTTAAGGACATACATAGGCTCAGAGTGAAGGGATGGAAAATAATATTTCATGCAATTAGAAGTGAAAGAGAGAAGAGCTAGCAATATTTATTCAGAAAAAAATAGATTTTACACCAAAAACTGTAACAAAAAACAAAGATCATTATATAATGATAAAGGGTTAATTCATCAAGGGGATATAATAATCACAAATATATACACACCTAACATCAAAACACCTAAATATATTAAGCACATACCAACAGATCTGAAGGGAGAAACAGACAACAATATAATAATAGTAGGGGATACCAATACTCCACTTTTAACAATGGACAAATCATTCAGAGAGTAAGTCAATAATAAAACATTGGAGTTGAACTATACTTTAGACCAAATGAACCTAAGAGACATATACAGAACATTCCCTCCAACAGAAGCAGAATACACATTCTTTTTAACAACAGAGTAACTTCTCCAGGATAGATCATATAATAGGTAATAAAATATGCCTTAGAAAATTTAAGAAAGTTGAAATCATACCAAATATCTTTTCTGACCACAACAGTATGAAACCAGAATCAGTAACAGGAGGAAAACTGGAAAATCCATAAATACTTAGAAATTAAACACTCCTGAACAACCAATGGGTCAAAGAAGAAATCAAAAGGAAAATCAAAAGATATCTTGAAACAAATGAATATGGAAACACATATATTAAAATTTATGGGGGAAGTCTGGAAAGTGTTTGGGACTTGCCTTAGGTGGTATCTATTTCCCTGACCCACTCCCTTCACCTCCAGTCATGGGTAGGTTCATGTCCTTTATGGTTCTTTATTATCCTCTACCCCCTAGTGTCTATACTCAGCACTTTGCATCCTACTCGTGTAAGTGACTATCTCTCCCTTTAGACACCAGGCAAAGTTTTCTTGTATTCGCTCTCCAGCTCAGGGTCTGGTATAACTTCTAAGTTCAATAAATGCTTGTTGAATAACTGCAAAAAAAAAAAAAAAAAGCTTATGGGATGCAGCAAAACTAGATTTAAGAGGGAAACTCATAGTGATAAGTGCCTACATTAAGAAACAAGAAATACCTGAAAATGAACAACCTAATTTCTCATCTCAAGGTACCCAAGGAACTAGAAATTAACTAAATCCAAAGTCAGCAGAAGCAAGAAAATAACAAACGTCAGAGCAGAAATAAATAAAAGAGAGACCACAAAAACAATAAAAAGATAAATGAAATCAAAAGCAGCTGGTTTTTTGGAATGATAAACAAAACTGACAAACCTTTAGCTAGACTACTTAAAAAAAAAAAGTGAGAAGACTCAAAATCAGAAATGAAAGAGGAGACATTACAACTGATACCAAAGAAATAAAGGATCATAAGAGACTACTGTAAAATCATACACAACAAACTGGACAACCTAGAAGTACTGGATAAATTCCTAGAAATATGAAAGTTATGAAGAATGAATTATGAAGAAATAGAAAATCTGAGTAGACCAATAATGAGGAGGTTGAATCAGCAACCAAAACTCTCCCAATGAAGAAAATCCTAGGACCAGATGGTTTCCCTGGTGAAATCTACCAAATATTTAAAGAAGCATTAACATCAATCCTTCTCAAATTCTTCCAAAAAATTGAAGAGGAATAGGAATTAATGCTTCCAAACTCATTCTATGAGGCCAGCATCACCCTGATACAAAAACCAGATAGAGACACCACGATTAAAAAAAAATTACAGGACAATATCACTGATTAACATAGATGCAAAAATCCTCAACAAAATATTAGCAAACCAAATTCAACAATATATTAAAAAGGATCATACATCATGATCAAGCAAGATTTATCCCAAGGATGCAAGTATGGTTTAATATCTGCAAATCAATGTGATACAACACATAAACTGAAGAATAAACATCATATAAACATCTCAATAGATGCAGAAAAAGTTTCTGACAAAATTCAACATCTATTTATCATAAAAACTCTCAACAAAGTGGGTGTAGAGAATACATACCTCAACTAATAAATGTCATATATGACAAACCTACAACCAATATCATACTCAATGGTGAAAATCTGAAAGCATTTCCTCTATGATTGGGAACAAGATATGATGCCTACTCTCACCATTTTTACTCAACAGCGTATTGGAAATCCTAGCCACAGCAATCAGGCAAGAAAAAGAAATAAAAGGAATCCAAATTAGAAAGGAAGAATTAAAACTGTCACTATTTGCAGATGACATGATACTATACATAGAAAATCCTGAACACCACTGAAAAACTAGTAAAATGAATTTAGTAAAGTTGCAGGAAAAAAAAAATCAATATATAGAAATCTGTTGCATTTTTATACACCAATAGTGAACTATCAGAAAGAGAAAATAAGAAAATAATCCCATTTACAATCACATCAAAAGTAATACAATACCTAGGAATAAACCTAACCAAGGAGGTAAAAGAGTCATACTCAAAAAACTATAAGACATTGATTTTAAAAAATCTGAAAATGACAAAAAAAATGGAACATGCTCATGGATTGAAGAATATTGTTTAAATGTCCATACTACCCAAAGCAATCTACAGATTCAATGTAATCCCTATCAAAATTTCAATAACACTTTTCACAGAAATAGAAAAAACAATCCTAAAATTTTATGGAACCACAGAAGACCCCGGGTAGTCAAAGTAATCTTAAGAACAACAAAGCTGGTTGCATCACACATCCTGATTTCAAACTACAGTACAAAACTATAGTAATCAAAATAGTATGGTATTAGCATAAAAACAGCCATACAGATCAATGGAACAGAATAGAGAACCCAGAAATAAACCCATGCATATATGGTCAGTTAATTTACAACAAAGGAGCCAAGAATACACAACAGGAAAAAGATAGTATTTCTGCAACAAACAGTATTGGGAAAACTGGACAGCCACATGCAAAAGAATGAAACTGGACACTATCCTATACCATACACAAAAATTAATGCAACATGAATTAAAGACTTAATCCATAAAACTCCTAGAAGAAGACACAGGCAGTAAGCTCCTTGCTATCGATCATGGCAATGATTTTTTGGATCTGACAGCTAAAGCAAAGGCAACAAAAGATAAACTAGTGGGACTACATTAAACTAAAAAGCTTTTGCACAGCAGGACTTCCCTGGTGTCCAATGGTTAAGACTTTGTGCTTCCACTGCAGAGTTCAATCCCTGGTTGGGGAACTAAGATCCTGCAAGCCATGCATGCCATGTGGCCCCAAAAAAAAAAAAAAAAAAAGCTTTTGCACAGCAAATGAAACCATTAACAAAATGAAAAGGCAGCCTACTGAGCAGGTGATGTTTGCAAATGATACATCCAATAAGTGGGTAATATCCAAAATATATAAAGAACTCACACAACTCAACACCCAAAAAAACAACAGAAATAAAATACAAAATAAAATGCAAAATTAATACACAGAAATCTGCATTCCTATACACTAACAATGAAAGATCAGAAAGAGAGATTAAGGAAACAATCCCATTTACCACTGCATGTACTCAGAAAACTATAAGATACTGATGAAAGAAACAAAAGATGACACAAACAGATGGAGATATACCATGTTCTTGAACTGGAAGAATTAATATTGAGAAAATGACTATGCTACCCAAAGCAATCTACAAATTAAATGCAATCCCTATCAAATTACCAATGGCATTTTTCACAGAATTAGAACAAAAAACTGTACAATTTGTATGGAAACACAAAAGACCACGGATAGCCAAAGCAATCTTGAGAAAGAAAAATGGAGCTGGCGGGGGACTCCCAGAAATACAGATCGATGGAACAGGATAGAAAGCCCAGAGATAAACCCATGCATATATGGACACCTAATTTACAACAAAGGAGGCAAGAACATACAATGGAGAAAAGACAGTCACTTCAATAAGTGGTGCTGGGAAAACTAGACAGCTACATGTAAAAGAATGATATTAGAACACACCCTAACACCATACACAAAAATAAATTCAAAATGGATTAAAGACCTAAATGTAAGGCTGGATACTATAAAACTTTTAGAGGAAAACATATGGAAAATACTCTTTGACATAAATCACAGCAAGATCTTTTTCAATCCACCTCCTAGAGTATGAAAATAAAAACAAAAATAAACAAATGGGACCTAATCAAACTTTAAAGTTTTTGCACAGCAAAGGAAACCATAAACAGGATGAAAAGACAACCCTCAGAATGGGAGAAAATATTTGAAAACAAAGCAACCAACAAGGGATTAATCTCCAAAATATACAAGCAGCTCATGCAGCTCAATATCAAAAAAACCCCAGCAACCCAATCAAAAAATGGGAAGATATAAACAGACATTTCTCTAAAGACATACAGATGGTTAAAAAGCTCTTGAAAAGATGCTCAACATGACTAATTATTAGAGAAATGCAAATCAAAACTCCAGTGAGGTATCACCTCACAGCAGTCAGAATGGCCATCATCAACAAATCTAGAAACAATAATGCTGGAGAGGGTGTGGAGAAAAGGTAACCCTCCTACACTGTTGGTGGGAATGCAAACTGGTACAGCCGTTATGGAGAACAGTATGGAGGTTCCTTAGAGAACTGAAAATAGAGCTACCATATAATCCAGCAATCTCACTCCTCGGCATATATCCAGAGAAAACCATATTCGAAAAGATACACGCACCCCAATGTTCACTGTAGCACTATTCACAATAGCCAGGACATGGAAGCAATCTAAATATTCATCAACAGAGGAATGGATAAACAAGATGTGGTACATATATACAATGGAATATTACTCAGCCATAAAAAAAGAACAAAATAATGCCATTTGCAGCAACATGGATGGACACTCATACTGAGAGAGATTCTCATACTGAGTGAAGTAAGTCAGAAAGAGAAAGACAAATACCATATGATATCTCTTATATGTGGAATCTAAAAAAAGGCTACAAATGAACTTATCTACAAAACCAAAACAGAGTTACAGATGTAGAAAATAAACTTATCGTTACCAGGGGGTAATGGGGGGAGGGATACATTGGAAGATCAGGACTGACAGATACACACTACTATATATAAAATAGATAACTACAGTAAGTCCCCTACATACAAACGAGCTCAGTTCCAAGAGTGCATTCGTAAGTCCAATTTGTTCTCGAGTCCAACAAAGTTAGCCTAGGTACCCAACTAACACAATTGGCTATACAGTACCGTACTGTAATAGGTTTATAATACTTTTCACACAATAATACATCAAAAACAAACACACACACAAAATAAACAAAACATTTTTAATCTTACAGTACAGTACCTTGAAAAGTACAGTAGTACAGTACAACAGCTGGCATACAGGGGCTGGCATTACTGACTGGAGGGGGGAGAGGAGGTGGGAGATGGTAGAGCTGAAAGATTGTCAGCAATAAGAGATGGCGGGCAAGCTGCAATTTCACTCATGCCTGACGTTGATGGCTCAGGTTCTGGCGCCTTGCTGGATTCAATTCTATCCTACCCTCTTGAAAAAAAAAAATCCAGTTTTTTTCATGTTTGGGTAGTAGCTAATTTTTTCTCATCATAGATGACATGGCAGCACTCGACTGCATTCTGCATTGCATTCTGAATGGCTGCTGTAACCTTCATATACCATTCTACATTCGGGTCCTGTGCCTCCTCAAATAAAGAAAGTCCTCTTGCCATGTCCTGCATCGCGAATCTCTTCAGTTCTTCAGCTACTTCTTACTTCTATCTCTCTTCGTCCTTTCTCTGGGTCTCTAATTCCATCACTATCGCTTGGCACTTCTTAGCAGTACCAGCTACATCACCGCTGCTTTTACACTTGCTTCCAGACTTCTGGGCTTGAAATAAAGATACTGTACTACTGTACTCTGTACAGTATTGTACACTAAAGTACACAAAAGCACAACCACTTGTAGAGGATGCACGCATGTGACAACGTATGCCAGATACGCGAACTAACTTACATGATTGGACATGCGAACGCTGTTCGAATCTCTGAAAGTTCGCAACTTGAATGTTTGTATGTAGGGGACTTGCTGTAATAAGGACCTACTGTACAGTACAGGGAACTCTAATTCAGTACTCTGTAATGGGCTATATGGGAAAAGAATCTAAAAAAAGAGTGGATATATGTATTTGTATAATAGATTCACTTTGCTGTACAACTAAAACTAACACATTGTAGGGGCTTCCCTGGTGACGCAGTGGTTGAGAGTCCACCTGCCGATGCAGGGAACACAGGTTCATGCCCCGGTCCAGGAAGATCCCACATGCTGCAGAGCGGCTAGGCCCATGAGCCATGGCCACTGAGCCTGCGCGTCCAGAGCCTGTGCTCCGCAAGGGGAGAGGCCACAACAGTGAGAGGCCTGCGTACCGCAAAAAAAAAAACAAACAAAACTAACACATTGTAAATCAATTATACTCCAATAAAAAGTAAAAAAAAAAAAAAAAAAGGCAGAGAACCTGAATACATGCTTTTCCGTAGAAGACATACAGATGGACAACAGATACATGAAAAGATGCTCAACAACTGCATAATGGAATATTACTCAATCATAAAAAGAAGAAATCTTGCCATTTATAACAACATGGATAAATCTAGTATTACACTAGTGAAATAAGTCAGACAGAGAAAGAGAAATACCACATGATCTAACTCATATGTGGACTTTTAACAAACAAATGGAACAAACAAAACAAAATAGAAACAGATTAATAGATACACAGAGCAAACTGGTGGTTATCAGAAGGGGTGGGGGTTGGGTGAAATAGGTGAAGAGGATTAAGAGGTACAAACCTCCATTTATATAATAAATGAATCATGATGATGTATAAGGAATATATATATAAGCATAAGGAATATGGTCAAAAATATAATTATTTTGCATGGGGACAGATGGTTACTAGATTTATCATGGTGATAATTTCACAATGTATGCAAATGTCAAATCACTACGTAGTACTCTGAAACTAAGATAATGGGTAAGTCAACTGTATTTCAATATTTTAAAAAAGCACTGAATATGGCTGTGGAAGAAAACTGAGAAGATAATTGACGGGAGCTGAGCTCTGAGGCCAGGTGTTGGGTGAATCTTCCACATCGATGTTATGGTAAGAAATGGGATGAAGAGAAGGACTATGATCATGGTTTCCAAGTCTTCAGTGAATAAAGGAATGTGACCAGAAAGTCAATAGATGACAGAAGCAACAACTTCCAAGCATTTATCTTCCAAGTTTCAACAACTTCCTGCACATTCATGAAGAAAGAACTGCCCTTCAAAATATCATGATACTCCTACTTTGATCCCGAAATCAATAAAGGCCACTAGATAGAGGGTAAAATATCCCTCTGGAAAATCAAATGAATGAAAAACTTCATTAAATTTGAAGAGCCACTTTTACTTTTCGTGTATGAAAATGACTCAATTCAATCTGGCAATCGTTTCAAAGTATGAAAGCAGATGAGGGTAGATATTCACTTGACAAAATAATTCAGATACCCTTAAATACGATCCTTCGCATAAAATATTTTACGAACACATTTTTCATAAAATACCAGCATACCTATGTTAGGTTATTTTGGCTTGTCATACTCACCAGTCCAAGAACAAATATATTCTGCATGATTTTTCCAGACAATTTATCACTTCTTTGGTGACTCTTTCAGGTTCCTAATGGCTCAGCAGGAAAACTGCCAAGCTACTCAACAGTGAAATTCTTCAGCAGGTGCAGTTAAAATCTCTTCCAGAGGCAAATCTGGAATAGATTTTCTGCCTAAGTGAATGTATTTTCTGCAGGTGATTGTGTGGTGAGCGAATACTTCTGTAATTGGAAAGGAATCTGTTGTGACAATTTTACCATTCTATATAGTAGCGTCCAACATTTTTCAAGCACCCTTATGAGTAGAATATGTACATACATCAAAATATGTATCTATTTTAATAGATTATTTAAATGTACTCTAATTAGTCCACACATTAAATATATCAAACTTTATTTTTTCTTATTTTTCATATGGTAAACAAATATAAATGGAAAGTCTAATAACCCCCCCACCCACAAACACAATGTATTGTCTTGTGCACCTCCCCCTCTTTGGAGACCACTTCTGGACAGACTGGAAGAAATTCCATTCATACATATGACTGTTTCCTTCCAGCTATGAGACCATAGAGAGGCAGAATCTCTGCCAATAGCAGATATCAATGATGAAAGTTATGTCAATATACAACATATACAGTTGACCCTTGGACAACAAGGGTTTGAACTGCTCAGGTCCACTAATATGCAGATTTTTTTCAACAGTAAATACCACACTACTACACCACTTGCAGTTGGTTGAATCTGTGGATTCAGAACATGGATATGGAGGAAACACAGATATGGGAGGATGACTATAAGTTACACTGGATTTTTGACTGCTCAGAGGCTTGGTGCCCCTCCACTCATTGTTCAAGGGTCAACTGTATGGTTACAAAGTGATCTAATGATCACTATCAGGCTGAATCTTCTTTTGAATCAACTTAAAAAGTAGTTCTACATCTTAGAAAAGTATAAAGAAAAAAAGGATCCACTTTGTAGATAAAATACATTCAAACAATATATTAGTACCAGTTGTTAAGTAGGTGTAAAAATATAGTCAGTGTATTCATTAATTCATCAAATATTAATTGCATGGCCATTATGTACCTGGTTTTCTTCCAAGTGCTAGTTATATTGGTGTGTATTGTAACCGAGGCTCTCACTTTTTTTTTAATGTGGGAATTACTAAGCAGTGAAGAAATAAATTTCTAAATTATTTTAATATAACACATGAACAGATTGGCACACCTGGCAGTTAAGAGTGAGATTGCTATTTAATTATAAATTCTGCCTCCTAGAGCTAAACCATTAAGTTCCTCAAAGATAAGGACTGTATTTGTTTATTAATATAAACCCGGTAGCACCTAGCATAGTGGCTGGCATGTAGGAAACATTCAATATCTATTTACTGGAAAGGTGGGAGAGAAGGGAGAAAGAGAGAGGAAGAAGGATAAAATGAACTAAAGTCTGAGACCAAACTGAAAGAGCCATTTTATTGTCCCTAAAGCTTGACTGTAATTACTAATGGTATTTCTTCTGACTTGAAAATACCCATCAATACCCGTCAAAAGCATATGGTTGTGAACAGGGAACTAAACTTAATATTTTTTAATAATCTATAAGGGAAAAGAATCAGAAAAAGAAGAGATATTTATCTATGTGTATAACTGAATCACTCTGCTGTACACCTAAAACTAAGACATTGTAAACCAACTATACTTCAATAAAATTAAGAAAAAATAAAAACACCCCCAAATTAAACTAAATTTTAAAAAAGCATATGGTCCCACTTGAAATTCTGTACCTATACTTAGAAACAGTACATAATTCAGGACCCTGAGACTAAAAAGGAGAAATCAGTCCTGAATCAGCCTCAACTGCTCATTTAAAAGTTCATTTACTTTCAGGTTTTATGATAAAATAAAATGTATTTTTCTTATTATAAACATAATATAAATACTTTAAAGAAAATTTGTAAAATATAGGAAAGTAGAATTGAACATTATTATAATCCTACCACCCAGACAGCCACTGTTAACATTTTATATGTTAAATTAGTACCAAATTTTAAAATCACTGTGATACAACTTTGTATTGATATAATGCAATAAGGGGCTCATAAATAACTAGAATGAAAAAAATATAGTGGAGTAATTCTAACTATGCTTAATGATGCAAGACTTAGGACTCTGAAAGAGATTATGAGTTCCTTAAGGAAAGATACCTTGTTCTAGTCATCTTTGTTATAGCCCAGCCATGGGACCAAGCAGCGAGCCTTGTACATATTATACTATTCATTCCATAAATGTTCACTGAATAAATATCTAGAAAGAAAGGGAATCAGCAAATTTTTTAATGTCAGGACTCTTCCTTCTATGATTACTCACCTGCTCACTTTCCAACTCTTCCCCCAATGACCTTATTTCTATCATTCATTGCCCTGTACTTAACTACAGTAATAACAATTTGCTGCAGCCCAAAAGTGATGCTGTTTTATGCATTCATAACTTTAATCCTATCATTACCCACCTTCTTCACTTAGCTAACATCTACTCATTCCTCATAATTTAGCTCAGATGTCATGTTTTTCAAGACTCCCCTGACCCCATCATCCATCCCCAGACTAAGCTAAATGCTATGATTCTGGGCTCCCATAGTACCCAATACAAACATCCAACAATGCAGTTGCCACAAAATATGGAAACTAACCGCTTATATATTTGTGTCCACTCATAGAATGTAAGCTCTTTAAAGCTTCTTTCTTTATAGTCACAAATACCAGCACAGGTTCAACTAACCACTTATATATTTGTGTCCACTCATAGAATGTAAGCTCTTTAAAGCTTCTGTCTTTATAGTCACAAATACCACCACAGGTTCAATGAATATTTATTGAATGAATGAAAGAATGAACAAACTCATCTCATTCTTTTTTTTGTCTTAGTTTCTCTCTAATTTACCTCTGTTTGGTCAGCTGGTCACCCACAATTTTAATTTTCTTAAAAAACAAATGAACAAAACTCCCTCTTGGTCATAAAACACAAATCAAAAATTAAAAACGGCAAACACTGAGTTCTGCTTATTCATCTAGCCAAAAAGGATTCCTTCTTAATATCTTACAATTAATATTCAATAAAAAATTAATATCACCACCACTTTCTCCTAATGTCCTCTAAAGCAGAATCACATTTTAATAATCACTCTTTCACAATCACACATATTACTTACTTCTATTCTTCTTTCTCCCTGAAAAGATATAAAGTAGGTCCTGCCAACTCTTTCTCTACTAATGTCATCAGGTCTGCTCCTTTCCTTTTCTATAACCCCTGCCTTTAATCTCTTCCAATTTAGTTTGCTCTAGTTTCATCAGAGGAATAATTTAGTATATCCAAAATTAAACTACATACAAGGAATTCCTATTTTCTACTATACAGTATTCTAATTATATAGAATCCACAATTTTTAGCCTGGCTTTTAAAGCTATGCATCCCATACTCATCTCTACCAGTATTCCCTACCTTGTTTCCTCTCAGAAAACATATTTCTTTGTGTTTCTAGGTATGCATTTCCCATTGAAGCCAAGCAAATATTCTTGCTGTATATCACAGTAAATCTTCAAATTCTTTCATTGTTACCTTTGTATATAGAGTTTTACAGCTTTCCCTATTCTCTTCATGCCTTGATTCATCTTTAAAATCCCTGTTTACGTCTCTCTCTTCCTCTTACAAAGATTCTTTAATTACCTTCAGGTTATACTAATTGCTCCCTTAATAAACAACCCTTCACCATTTGTATTTTACCTGAACTAACAATATTTTAGACCTTACTAGTATGTTGCTCTGTAAGTGTTTGGAAAGATCTTCATGTATGTGCTTTTTTTTTTTTGTAAATTTATTTTATTTATTTACTTTTGGCTGCATTGGGTCTTCGTTGCTGTGTGCAGGCTTTCTCTAGTTGTGGCGAGCAGGGGCTACTCTTCGTTGTGGTGTGTGGGCTTCTTACTGCGGTGGCTTCTCTTGTTGCAGAGCACAGGCTCTAGGCACACAGGCTTCAGTAGTTTTGGCACACGGGCTCAGTAGTTGTGGCACATGGGCTCTAGAGTGCAGGCTCAGTAGTTGGAGCACATGGGCTTAGCTGCTTCACAGCATGTGGGCTCTTCCTGGGCCAGGGCTCGAACCCGTGGGCCCTGCATTGGCAGGCAGATTCTTGAACACTGTACCACCAGGGAAGCCCTGTATGCGCTTTTTGATTGTTGAGAACAGATGTATTGTTTTTTCCTACAGGGATTAATCTAGCAGCACTCTCATACAAGCTGGCTTCTTAATAGGTGCTGCTAATTTTTTATCTTACATTTAAGGGAACTCAATAAAATTGTCTGAATTAAATTAAATTGAATTGGCTGTTCTTCATCAATAAACTTTACAAGTGATAGTGAAATAAAGGGTTAATTTAAATTACAGTTAGTGTTTAAAATTGGTAATACTTCCTATAATCCTACCCAGCTTACAACATTTGCATGGAGCTTTTGCATATGTATTCAAATGTTACTTCTGCTTTTCAGTCCCATCCCCGTCTCCATTCCCTTCACCACCAAATGTCCACGTGAAGAAAACCTGAAGCAAACTGAAAGGCATACTAGAGAATATCACTTTTCATATAAGCCCCACTGCTCATATTTATTTACATATCTGGTATGAAGCCACCATATCAATATTCTTCACATTGAGAGCTTTATTTATGGCCTCCCTATGTCAAAGGATAATTAATACTTTAGACAACTTCCATCACAGAGCTTAACAAATTTACTTACCTACACAATTTAGCAACAAGAAACAATAAAAGAAAATGCCACAGTGTTTCTGCCCATTCTATATTGTCACTAGGCTAATAAAAATTCACTTTTGTGGGAATACTGTATAAGAAATAAATGACATAAAATGCGATTCTGAATAAAAATTTGTATCTATTATGTTCATTTTGTATTATTTCTTTTAAAGAACTAATACTATCAAAAACCTGTTAAGATATTTAGTTAATAGATAAAACAAACTTAGTTAATATTTTAAACAATAACTTACAGGATCAGCAGGTCCACAGAATTCTCGAAATGTCACTGTAGGATTCGTCTGTTGAATCTCCATTGCTACACAAGGGCCAGAATACATTTCTGTCACCATTTCCTATAATATGTAATATAAAATAATATTAAACAAACAAGTAGAATT
Organism: Physeter macrocephalus; assembly: GCF_002837175.3. Taxonomy (NCBI): domain Eukaryota; kingdom Metazoa; phylum Chordata; class Mammalia; order Artiodactyla; family Physeteridae; genus Physeter; species Physeter macrocephalus. Next base: position 61,901,485 of record NC_041217.1, read on the forward strand.
TAATAATCTTTTACTCCTCCTCTTTTAATTGTACCACTATTCTACTGAACTCAAAATGTTAGAGTTATGTTTGACATCTTCTCTACCTGTACCCTCTATGCCAAGCAGTTCCCACATTTTGTCCATTTTTCCTGCAAAAATATATTTTAGATATGTTCCCTTTTCTCCATTCCTACCACTACCACTTTTAGTTTAATGCTTTACCACTTGACATGTTCACTATTTGAAATTAGCTTCTAGTACATCTTCCTTTTAAAAGGCTCTCTCCCCCTTGAACACAGTACTGTCAAACGAACACTTCTAAAGATATAAATTCCAAAGTGTTTATCACAAAGAAACTTATAAAAATCATGAGTTCCAGCAATAAGGAATAACAGGCACCTGATTTATTCTCTCACATTAAACATCTAGAAACTAAAATATATATATATATATATATATATATATATATATATATATATATAACAACAGTTTTCAGACACTGGATGACAGACAGCACAGTACTATGATCCCCTAGAGGAGGAAAACAAAAGCTATATAACAGCCCCATCTTACTGCCTGAAGGCTTCCAGACAGTGGGATAGGTAGAGGAAACACAAAAGGGCCCAACACTCTCACTGAGTAGAAGAGACAAAGACTTTAGGGAGTTTTAGGGAGACCAATGAGGCTAGAATTTGCAGAACAGAATACTACAGGAGGTGGGAGAGCTACAGGAGAGTAAGCTACAGGGATCTGCAGAGAAGTGAGTAAGCTACAGGGATCTGCAGAGAAGTTCACTTGAGTCTTTGACTAAGAGTCTGTGTATGTATAAAGGATACTACCCAAGGCTGAAAAAAGTACTACCAGAAAGCAGTAAATGAAACAATTCACAAAGATAGCACAAGGCTGAGAAGAGTTTGTGCTTCTACCAGCCAGAGTGGAAAGCCCTCATATGATACACAGGGCATCAGGTAGAGTCCTCAGAATGGTACTGCATCATAGTAATTGGCCTAAACTTGCTTTAGATACGGAATGCTCTATACCTATCCTATAACAGCTTAAAAGCAAGTCTCAGAAGGGTCCAATTGATCCCAAGTAACTTGACTGAGTGCCAGAACAAAGTCAAACATTCTTCAAAGGAATACAACAATACCATGTAACACTGTAAGTTTCACAACATCAGCATATGGTAAAAACTACCAGGCATGCAAAGAAGTAGGAAAATATGAACCATAACCAGAAGGAAATAAATAGACACAGACCCAGCAATGACAGAAATGATGGATGTAATTACACAAGAATTTTAAAACAGTCACTATAAATAGGTTCTATATGCTCAAAATACAGAAGGAAACGTGGACATAATGCACAGAAAACAGAAGATATTAAAAAGATCCCAATAGAACTCCTAGAGATGAAAATTACATCTGAACTTAAAAATACACTTTATGGGATAAACAGGATAAGACTTTGTGGAAGATTAATGAATTTGAAGGCATGCAATAGAAACTATTAAAAAGCAAGCATGGAGAGAAAGAAAAATAAACAAAAATTTAAAAACTAAAAAAAAAAAAAGACTTATGGGACAATGACAAGCTGTGTAATTGGAGCCCCAAAAGAAGAAAGGGTGAACAGAAATATATTTCAAGAATTAATTGCTAAAAAGAGTTCAAATTTGATGAAACCCACAAACCTACATATCCAACAAAATCAAAGGAGAATAAATGGAAAGAAAAATAAAGTAGGGCATATCATAATCAAATTGGCTATAAAACAAAAACAACAACAAACAAAACAACCCAGTGATAAACAGTAAAAACAAAAACAAAAACCTTAGAAACATCCAAAAAAAGAAACATAGCAGTAGAACAAAGATAAGGATAAAAACAAAAACAACAACCTATCTAGAATTCTATAACCAGTTGAGAAAACATTTGGAAAATATTTTCCAAAATGAATGAAAAATAAAGATTTTTACAGAGTATAGGTCTTTAACCTCCTTGGTTAAGTTTATTCCTAGGTATTTTATTCTTTTTGATGCAACTTTAAATGGTGATTGTTTTCTTGCTTTCTGTTTCTGATAGTTCATTATTAGTGTATAGAAAAGCAACACACTTCTAAATATTAATCTTATATCCTGCAACTTTACTGAATTCACTTATTAATTCTAATAGGTTTTTTTGTGGAGACTTTAGAATTTTCTCTATATAGTACCATATCATCTGCAAATCATGACAGTTTTATTTCTTCCCTTCCAATTTGGATGCCTTGTATTTCCTTTTCTTGTCTGATTACTGTGACTAGGACTTCTAATACTGTTAAATAAAAGCTGGGAGAGTGGGCATCCTTGTCTTGGAAGTGAAAGACCTATACTATGAAAACCATAAAACACTGATGAAGGAAATTAAAGACAATACAAAGAAATGGAAAGACTACAGAAATTAATACTATTAAAATGACTATATTATCCAAAGCAATCCATAGATTTAATGAAATCCCTTTCAAAACAGCCATAAAATTTTGCACGGAATTCAAACAAATAATCCTAAAATTTATATGGAACCACAAAGGACCCTGAATTGCCAAAGCAATCTTCAGGAAAAAAAGAACAAAGCTGGAGGTATCACGCTCCCTAACTTCAGACTACACAACAAAGCTACGGTAGTCAAAATAACATGGTACTGACACAAAAACAGACACATAGATCAAGGGAACAGAATAGAGAGCTCAGAATAAACCCACACACTTATGGTCACTCTACAACAAAGGAGGCAAGAATATACAATGGAGAAAAGACAGTCCCTTTAACAAGTGGTGCTGGGAAAAGTGTACAGCTACATGTAAAAGAGTGAAATTAGAACATTTCCTTGTACCATATACAAAAATATACTCAAAATGGATTAAAGGCCTAAATGTAAGACCTGAAACCAAAAATTTCTAGAAGAAAACATAGGCAGAACACTTTAACATAAATCATAGCAATATTTTTTTTGGATCTGTCTCCTATGGCAAAAGAAATAAAAGCAAAAATAAATATATGGGACCTATTAAACTTAAAAGCTTTTATACAGCAAAGGAAACCATTGACAAAATGAAAAGACAACCTACTGAATGGGAGAAAATATTTGCAAATGCTATGACCGATAAGGGGTTAATATCAAAAAATAAATAAAAAGCTCATACAATTCAATATCAAAAAAGCAAACAACTCAGTTAAAGAACTGAATAGACATTTTTCCAAAGAAGACCTACAGATGGCCAACAGGCACATGAAAAGATGCTCAACACTGCTAATCATCAGAGAAATGCAAATCAAAACCACAATGAGATATCACCTCACACCTGCCAAAATAGCTATTATCAAAAAGTCTACAAACAACAAACACGGGTGAGGATGTGGAGAAAAGGGAACCCAAGTACACTCTCAGTGGGAATGTAAATTAGTGCAGCCACTATGGAAAACAGTATGGAAGTTCCTCAAAAAACTAAGAATAGAACTACCATATGATCCAGCAATTCCACTATTGGGTATATATCTGAAGAAAATGGAAACACTAATTCAAAAAGATACATGCATTCCAATAACAGCATTATTTACAAGAGCCAAGATATGGAAGCAATCTAAGTATCCAACAACAGATGAATGGATAAGATGTGGTATATATACATACAATGGAATACTACCCAGTCATAAAAAAGAATGAAATTCTGCCTTTGGCAACAATGTGCATGGACCTAGAGGCTTAGTGAAGTAGGTCACAGAAAGACAAATACTCTATATGTTATCATTTATATGCAGAACCTTAAAAATAAAACAAACACATGTATATAACAAAAGAGAAACAGAATCACAGATGTAGAGAACAAACTAATGGTTACCAGTAAGGAGAGGGAAAGGAGTAGGGTCAAGATAGGGGTATGGGATTAAGAGATACAAACTGGCATGCATAAAATAAGCAACAAGGATATATTGTCAGGGAAATATAGCCATTATTTTTAATAACTTTAAATGGAATATAATCTATAAAAATATTGAATCACTGTGTTGTACACCTGAATCTAATATTGTAAATCATTGATCTTTCAATTAAAAAAAGACTTTTTCAGACAAACAAAATCTGAGAGAATTCACCACCACCAGCCATATACCATAGAAAATGTTAAAGGAAGTATTTCAGACAGAAGAAAAATAATGCCAGACAAAAATATGGATCTATACAAAACAAGGGTAAACATGTGGGTAAATATAAAACATATTTCACAGCAACTAAAAAAGAAAAAAATGTAATTGATTATTTAAAGCAAAAATATTAAAAATGTATTGCAGAGTTTATAACATACATAGATGTAAAATGTATGACAACAGCACACAGAACAGGAGAGAAGAAATGGAAGTATACTGTTTTAGGATTCTTAACTCTATATGTGAAGTGGTTTAATGAAAAACATGGTCAAAGAAAAGTGCCTCTCACAGTGTCTGAAAAATTCAATGAATGGAACACTTCAGGCAGAAGTGAAAATACATATAAAGCCTGGAGGAAAAAGTACAGTTGGGGTATATGAAGATCAGTAAAGGAGCCATGATATCAGGGTCTGAGTGAGACCACAGGAAAGCAGTTAAGAGTTGAAGCCAGATCATGGAGGGCCATGTAAACCATTTTAATGACTTTTGAAGGTTTATGATACATAATGCCAAAGTAAAATAAAGGCAATTTATTACAGAACAATATTTAAATATTAATCTGAACTCAGTCATCATGCCTACTAGAAATGCCAGAAGTTAAAAAAGGAGTGAGAGAACTTCATAATTAATATGGTACACAGAACCCTACTCATTAAAATCCCTAGATGGATGCCCCTGAAGTCACTTTACTATTTCACAAAGGTCATATGAAATTGATTTTTATGGATAATTATGTTGAGTAGGACTTTCTGTCTAATGAAACTGAAGTACTGCCTACACATAAATGTCAAGAGCCAAGTTGTCAGTAGGGGTAGAAGGCATGAGCACATTATCCAAAAACAGAAGTGTAAATTTTGTCCACCTTTCTTTCACCTGTCTCTCTTTCAGTATTAATAACAAATACCAGTAAAATGATAAACATAGAGGGCTGTACAAAATGCAAAGAAAAATGTTGAAAAAGGACTCCATCAATAGCAAAAAGTGTTCCTTAAAAAATGGACTTGAGGGGCTTCCCTGGTGGCGCAGTGGTTGAGAGTCCGCCTGCCGATGCAGGGGACATGGGTTCGTGCCCCGGTCCGGGAAGATCCCACATGCCGCGGAGCGGCTGGGCCCGTGAGCCATGGCCGCTGAGCCTGCGCGTCCGGAGCCTGTGCTCCGCAACAGGAGAGGCCACAACGGTGAGAGGCCCACGTACCACAAAAAAAAAAAGGACTTGAGAATTCTGTTAACAGATTAAGAGAATTAATTAATTAAAAGAATTAACAGAATTCTCAAGTCGCCTAGGTTTTTACTTAAGCAAAACACTGTCAAACAAAAAAGCACTTGTTTCCTTCCATAATAGCCCTTTGACTACCGTCCTTAAGCAGTTTCCTTAAATAGTTGCAGTGGGATGTCTGATTTAATATCTCTCCTCACCAGGACATAAGCTCCATGAATGCAGGTAGTGTGCTTTTTTGTTCATTTCTGTCTCCCTGGTAGCCAACACATTGTATGGCCCACAGGAGATACTCAATACATGTGTGGCAAATAATTGGATCATGATAATTCTATAAGATAGGAATTATTACCTTTTTATGATTGCAAATGCTAAAACAGCAAATTTAACTAAATGATCAGCACAGAATCTGCTATAAAGATTCTCAGCTACAGTAATAACAATGATAGTAGTAATAATAAAAATAGCTAATATTTACTAAAGCAATAGTCTCAGTATGTGAGACTGCTTTACATGATATATTTCATTTACCCACAATAACTTCATAAAGTAATAGCATTGTTTCTATTTTATATATGGGTAAACTAAGGCTTAAAGAAGGTAAATAACTTCCATGGTCACACAGCTGGTGGGTGTGTTTGGGATTTGAACTTTGCATCTGACTCCATAGCCAAAAAAAACAACAACAAAGGAAACTGAGGTCAGGAAGCTGTAAGCTGTTGCAATGAATTTTGGGAAACAGGAAAATTTTACAGTTTGAAGCAAGTAACATGGGAAAACCTAGAACTAGAGTAGAATTATTAAAAAATATCTGGTACAACAGTGTCAGTGATGCTGTACTATTTCACACTACATATTCTACATTTCACACCCTTACACCTTTAAGTTCAAAACAATAAAATGGATGGAACCACTAATATGACCTTATATCTCTTATTTCTTTTATAAGAATCTGAAGACAAAGAGGGTAAAGTGCTGTACTAAAAGTCAGAGTAAGAATCAGATCACCTGTTTTTGTTTCTTTAGACTATGTTGCCTCTTAAGATTATTTTTTATGGCCTACTTTATAGAATTAAATAAATCTCATAAAATTAAGAGACATCCAGTATCAGCATTTAAAAACTTACCTCTTCCGTGAACTTAAAACTTGAGTCCTAAATATTAACTGTCATGAAAAATAAGAGACCCAAGAGGAAACACAACAATCACAATAGCAAGTGAGACCCAGGATTTTCTATCTGATTCTTGCTATCCCAAATTACCCAATGTAAGATATCACAATCATATGCATTTCTAGTATATGAATACAGACCATCATACAACTTCCTTTGAATGAAATAGTCAGAATCATGAAATGGGAAAAGAACTTTAAAAGAATCAGAAATTATATACCATTCATAAGAACATATTTACTTAATAAGATATTACTGTGATAAAAACTCTTTCCCTTTGGGGAAAATTTTCAAGGAAACATTTCTTAGCATAAATAAAATTTTATATGATATAAATGCAATAACATCTCAAAGATACCTGGATATTGATATATTCTGGTTCATATATATAGTGCATTCTCCCATTAAGAGCCTGCTACAAACCAATAATTTGAAATACTTGTTTTAAGCTGAATAAGCCATTTTAAGCTGAAAAAAAATCATAACCATTACCAAAAATTACTCACAAGACTAATCATTACTCTGAAATAAGGTAGTTTTTCCCCTTCCAAACAGCCCTTCTGTTCCTTCTCCTAAGTAGGTTCTTTTATTAATATTACAAGATTTAAATAGTAATTATAGAGAATATCTTACTGAGAAGATTAAACTGAAGAAAGTACATCAATATCAATCATTCTGGGCCGTCCTGACATTAAAGTATAATATTGCTATTGTCATTCAAATTCCTGATTTCCCAGGGGAAATGACAAATACACTCAGTGATGTTTTTATCTTTAACTCCAGAATCCCAAGATCAAAAAATTCTAAGAGTAAAATGTATATTATATAAAAAAATTGCATGTATGGTATTTTCAAAGCACAGTATAGCACAGAAATATGATGTTGTACACATGAAACATATGTTATAAACCAATGTTACCTCAATAAAAAATAAATGAAAGAAAAAGATGAGGCTTTTTTTTAAAAAAAGTTTTTTACCAAAGGGAAATATGGCCTACCTCAGATATGTACATAAAACATTAGTGTCCTCAACTACTACTTGCTACCAAATTCAATACTATCTGATGTTGTATGAGAATGTAACTCAGGATCAAGGCTACTGTAAGATATGCCTCCACGAGTCTCTTCTTCTTATATACAATAAAACTATAATATAATGTACATTAATAAAGGTAGTTGCTTGTAACCATATTTTTTAAAAAGTCAATCAAACACACAAAAGAAGGAAAATGTAAAAAAGGAAGATTTAAGAAATGGAAAACATCTGTCACTGGTTGAATAAATGATGTTAAGATAAGAATGGGGGCAGGCCACAGCAGAGGGAGGCCCACATACCACAAAAAAAAAAAAAAAAAAAAAGAATGGGGGGGACCTTCAAGATGGAGGAGGAGTAAGACATGGAGATCACCGTCCTCCCACCAAAATACATCAAAAAAAATCTCCATGTGGAACAACTCCTACAGAACAAATACTGAATGCTGGCAGAAGACCTCAGACTTCCCAAAAGGCAAGAAACTCGTACCTGGGTAGGGCAAAAGTAAAAGCAGAGACAAAAGAATAGGGACGGGACGTGCACCTCTGGGAGGGAGCTGTGAAGGAGGAAAAGTTTCCACACATTAGGAAGCCCCTTCACTGGTGGAGATAGGGGGTGGGCTGGGGAGAAGCTTCGGAGCCACAGAGGACAGCGCAGCAACAGGGATGCAGAGGGCGAAGCCGAGGATCCCACACAGAGGATCGGTGCTGACCAGCATTCAACAGCCTGAGAGGCTTATCTGCTCACCTGCTGGGGCGGATGGGGGCTGGGAGATGAGGCTCCAGCTTCAGAGGTCAGATCCCAGGGAGAGGACTGGGGTTGGCTGCGTGAACACAGCCTGAAGGGGGTTAGTGCATCACAGCTAGCCAGGAGGGAGTCCGGAAAAAGTCTGGACCTGCTTAAGAGGCAAGAGACAAATGTTTCGGGGTACACGAGGAGAAGGGATTCAGATCACTGCCTAAATGAGCTCCAGAGACGGGTGCGAACCGCGGCTATCAGCGCAGACAGCAGAGACGGGCATGATATGCTAAGGCTGCTCCTGCAGCCACCAAGAAACCTGTGTGCAAGCACAAGTCACTATCCACACCTCCTCTCCCATAAGCCTGTGCAACCCACCACTGCCAGGATCCCGTGATCCAGGGACAACTTTCCTGGGAAAACACGTGGTGCACCTCAGGCTGGTGCAATGTCACGCCAGCCTCCTCCGCCGCAGGCTTGCCCTGCATTCCGTACCCCTCCCTGCCTCTGGCCTCAGTGAGCCAGAACCCCCTAATCAGCCACTCCTTTAACCCCATCCTGTCTGGGCAAAGAACAGACACCAGAGGGCAACCTGCATGCAGAGGCGCGGCCAAATCCAAAGCTGAACCCCAGGAGCTGTGCGAACAAAGAAGAGAAAGGGAAATCTCTCCCAGCAGCCTCAAGAGCAACAGATTACATCTCTGCAACCAACTTGATGTACCCTGCACCACTGGAATACCCGAATAGGCAATGGATCGTCCCAAAACTGAGGCAGTAGACTTTGGGAATAACTGTAGACTTGGGGGTTGCTTTCTGCATCTAATTTGTTTCTGGTTTTATGTTTATCTTAGTTTAGTATTTAGAGCTTATTATCATTGGTAGATTTGTTTATTGATTTGGTTGCTCTCTTCCTTTTATATATATATTTTTCTTTTTTTTTCCTTTCCTTATTCTCTTTTTGGGAGTGTGTATGTTTATGCTTCTTTTTGTGATTTTGTCTGTATAGGTTTGCTTTTACCATTTGTCCTAGGATTCTGTTTTTTTCTTGTTCTTTTTTGTTTTAGTATAGTTTTTAGCACTTGTTATCACTGGTGGATTAGTTTATTGGTTTGGTTGCTCTCTTCTTTCTTTTGTTTTTTAAATTACATTTTAATATTTGTATTTTAATAATATTTTTAAATTTTAATTATTTTATTTTATTTATTTAGTTTTTCTTTCTTTCTTTTTCTTCCTCCCTTTTCTTCTGAGCCATGTGGTTGACAGGTCTTGGTGCTCTGGTTGGGTGTCAGGCCTGAGCCTCTGAGGTGGGAGACCAACTTCAGAACAGTGGTCCCCCAAGGACCTCCCAGCCCCACATAATATCAATCAGCGAGAGCTCTCCCAGAGATCTGTGTCTCAACACTAAGACCCAGATCCACTCAACGACCAGCTCCACTCAACGACCAGAATGCCCATGCCAAACAACTACCAAGGCATGAACACAACCCTACACATTAGCAGATAGGCTGCCTAAAATCATAATAAGCTCACGGAGACACCAAAACACACCACCGGGTGCGGTCCTTACCATCAGAAAGACAAGATCCAGCCTCATCCACCAGAACACAGGCAGAAGTCCCCGCCACCAGGAAGTCTACACAACCCACTGAACCAACCTTAGCCACTGGGGGCAGACACCGAAAACAACGGGAACTACAAACCTGCAGCCTGCGAAAAGGAGACGCCAAACAAGGTAAGTTAAGCAAAATGAGAAGATAGAGAAACACACAGCAGATGAAGGAGTAAGGTAAAAACCCACCAGACCAAACAAATGAAGATGAAATAGGCAGTCTACCAGAAAAAGAATTCAGAGTAATTAATACTTAAGATGATAAAAATCATGGAAATAGAATGGAGAAAATACAAGAAATGTTAAACAAGGATCTAGAAGAACTAAACAGCAAACAATGATGAACGACACAATAAATGAAATTAAAACTTCTCTAGAAGGAATCAATAGCAGAAAAACTGAGGCAGAAAACGGATAAGTGACCTGGAAGATAAAATAGTGGAAATTACTATCACAGAGCAGAATAAAGAAAAAAGAATGAAAAGAATTGAGAACATTCTCAGAGACCTCTGGGACAACATTAAACACCCCCAAATTAGAATTATAGGGGTCCCAGAAGAAGAAGAAAAAGCACTGAGAAAATATTTGAATAGATTATCGTTGAAAAATTCCCTGATATGGGAAAGGAAATAGTCAATCAAGTCCAGGAAGCACAGAGAGTCCCATACAGGATAAATCCAAGGAGAAACACGCCAAGAGACATATTTATCAAGCTATCAAAAATTAAATACAAAGGAAAAATATTAAAAGCAGCAAGGGAAAAGCAACAAATAACATACAAGGAAATTGCCATAAAGTTAACAGCTGATCTTTCAGCAGAAACTCTGCAAGCTAGATGGGTATGGCAGGACATATTTAAAGTGATGAAAGGGACAAACCTACAACCAAGATAACTTTACCCAGGTGGGAGGGAGACGCAACAGTGAGGAGATATGGGGCTATATGTATATGTATGGCTGATTCACTTTGTTATAAAGCAGAAATTAACACACCATTGTAAAGCAATTATACTCCAATAAAGATGTTAAAAAAAAACAAAACATTACTCTACCCAGCAAGGACTGCATTCAGATTCAAGGGAGAAATTAAAACCTTTACAGACAAGCTAAAGTTAAGAGAATTCAGCACCACCAAAGCAGCTTTACAACCAATGCTAAAGGAATTTCTATAGGCAGGAAACACAAGAGAAGGAAAAGACCTACAATAACAAACCCAAAACAATTAAGAAAACAGTAATAGGAACATACATACTGATAATTACCTTAAGTGTAAATGGATTGAACGCTCCAACCAAAAGACACAGAAAGCTGAATGGATACAAAAACAAAACCCGTATATAGACTGTCTACAAGAGAACCACTTCAGACCTAGGGACACATACAAACTGAAAGGGAGGGGATGGAAAAAGATATTCCATGCAAATGGTAATCAAAAGAAAGCTGGAGTAGCAGTTCTCATATTAGACAAAATAGACTTTAAAATAAAGACTATTACAAGAGACAAAGAAGGACACTACATAATGATCAAGGAATCCATCCAAGAAGAAGATATAACAATTGTAACTATTTATCCACCCAACATAGGAGCAACTCAATATACAGGGCAAATGCAAACAGCCATAAAAGGGGAAATCAACAATAACAAAATAATAGTAGGGGACTTTAACACCTCACTTTCACCATGGATGGATCATCCAAGATGAAAATAAATAAGGAAACACAAGCTTTAAAAGACACATTAAACAAGATGGACTTAATTGATATTTATAGAACATTCCATCCAAAAACAACAGAATACACTTTCTTCTCAAGTACTCATGGAACATTCTCCAGGATAGACCATATCTTAGGTCACACCTCAAGCCTTGGTAAATTTAAGAAAACTGAAATCGTATCAAGTATATTTTCCAACCACAACGCTATGAAAGTAGATATCAATTACAGGAAAAAATATGTAAAAAATACAAACAGATGGAGGCTAAACAATACCCTATTAAATAACCAAGAGATCACTGAAGAAATCAAAGAGGAAATCAAAAAACACCTAGAAACAAAGGACAATGAAAACATGATGACCCAAAACCTATGGGATGCAGCACAAGCAGTTCTAAGAGGGAAGTTTATAGCAGCACAATCCTACCTCAAGGAAAAAGAAAAATCTCAAATAAACAACCTAACATTACACCTTAAGCAATTAGAGAGAGAAGAACAAAAAAAAAACCCCAAAGCTAGCAGAAGAAAAGAACTCATAAAGATCAGATCAGAAATAAATGAAAAAGAAATGAAGGAAACAATAGCAAAGATCAATAAAACATAAAACTGGTTCTTTGAGAAGATAAACAAAATTGATAAATCATTAGCCAGACTCATCAAGAAAAAAAGGCAGAAGACTCAAATCAATAGAACTAGAAATGAAAAAGGAGAAATAACAACTGACATTGCAGAAATACAAAGGATCATGAGAGATTACTACAAGCAACTATATACCAATAAAATGGAAAACCTGGAAGAAATGGACAAATTCTTAGAAAAGCACAATCTTCCAAGACAGAACCAAGAAGAAACAGAAAATATAAACAGACTAATCTCAAGCACTGAAACTGAAACTGTGATTAAAAATCTTCCAACAAACAGAAGCCCAGGACCAGATGGCTTCACAGGCGAATTCTAACATTTAGACAAGAGCTAACACCTATTCTTCTCAAACCCTTCCAAAATATAACACAGGAAGGAACACTCCCAAACTCATTTTATGAGGCCACTATCATCCTGATACGAAAATCAGACAAAGATGTCACAAACAAAGAAAACTACAGGCCAATATCACTAATGAACACACATGCAAAAATCCTCAACAAAATACTAGCAAACAGAATCCAACAGCACATTAAAAGGATCACACACCATGATCAAGTGGGGTTTATCCCAGGAATGCAAGGATTCTTCAATATATGCAAATCAATCAATGTGATAAACTATTAACAAATTGAAGGAGAAAAACCATATGATCATCTCAATAGATGCAGAAAATGCTTTTGACAAAATTCAACACCCATTTATGATAAAAACCCTCCAGAAAGTAGGCACAGAGGGAACCTACCTCAACATACTAAAGGCCATATATGACAAATCCACAGCCAACATCGTTCGCAATGGTGAAAAACTGAAACCATTTCCACTAAGATCAGGAACAACAAGGTTGCCCACTCTCACCACTATTATTCCACATAGTTTTGGAAGTTTTAGCCACAGCAATCAGAGAAGAAAAATAAGCAAAAGGAATCCAAATCGGAAAAGAAGAAGTAAAAGTCTTACTGTTTGCAGATGACATGATACTATACATAGAGAATCCTAAAGAGGCTACCAGAAAACTACTAGAACTAATCAATGTATTTGGTAAAGTAGCAGGATACAGAATTAATGCACAGAAATCTCTTGCATTCCTATACACTAATGATGAAAAATGTGAAAGAGATTTCCTATACACTAATGATGAAAAATCTGAAAGAGAAATTAAGGAAACACTCCCATGTGCCATTGCAACAAAAAGAATAAAATGCCTAGGAATAAACCTACCCAAGGAGACAAAAGACCTGTATGCAGAAAACTATAAGACATTGATGAAAGAAATTAAAGATGATACAAACAGATGCAGAGATATACCATGTTCTTGGATTGGAAGAATCAACATTGTGAAAATGACTATACTACACAAAGCAATCTACAGATTAAATTGCAATTCCTATCAAACTGCCAATGGCATTTTTCACAGAACTACAACAGAAAATTTCACAATTTGTATGGAAACACAAAAGACCCCGAATAGCCAAAGCAATCTTGAGAAAGAAAAGTAGAGCTGGAAGAATCAGGTGCCTGGACTTCAGACTATACTACAAAGCTACACTAATCAAGAAAGTATGGTACTGGCACAAAAACAGAAATATATATCAATGGAACAGGATAGAAAGCCCAGAGATAAACCCACACCCATATGGTCACTTATTTTTGATAAAGGAGGCAAGAATGTACAATGCAGAAAAGACAGCCCCTTCAATAAGTGGTGCTGGGAAAACTGGACAGCTACATGTAAAAGAATGAAATTAGAACACTCCCTAACACCATACACAAAAATAAGCTCAAAATGGCTTAAAGCCCTAAATGTAAGGCCAGATACTGTAAAACTCTTAGAGGAAAACATAGGCAGAACACTCTTTGACACAAATCACAGCCAGATCCTTTTTGACCTACCCCCTAGAGAAATGGAAATAAAAACAAAACTAAACAAATGGGACCTAATGAACCCTGAAAGCTTTTGCACAGCAAAGGACATCATAAACAAGACAAAAAGACAACCCTCAGAATGGGAGAAAATATTTGCAAATGAAGCAACGACAAAGGATTAATCTCCAAAATTTACAAGCAGCTCATGCAGCTCAGTATCAAAAAAACAAACAACCCAATCCAAAAATGGGCAGAAGATATAGAGACTGCCAACAAACACATGAAAGAATGCTCAGCATCATTAATCATTAGAGAAATGCAAATTAAAACTACAATGACATATCATCTCACACCAGTCAGAATGGCCATCATCAAAAAATCTAGAAACAATAAATGCTGGAGAGGGTGTGGAGAAAAGGGAACACTCTTGCACTGTTGGTGGGAATGTAAATTGATACAGC